>NW_005842781.1:319199-320165 GCF_000455745.1 Alligator sinensis | reverse complement strand
TACGTTGAAATCTATTGTTTACCTTGGCTATAAAAAGAAGTTTCAGACCCAGTTTGTCGTCGACCCTGATTTGAGTGGCTCAACTCCTGGGTCGATCTGTTTGCAAACAATAAATCTGAAATTGGACCTAGCCTGTGTGTGTGACTCTCTCCTGGGGTGGATTGGACAAGCCTCCAGGGGCACGAAACTAGCCGTTTGTGCAACAATTTGGCAAGCCAGGTAGGAGTTGCCCTCAGACCACCCTGGGGTCAATGACGGAAGCGGGAAAGGTGTCTGTGAAGTGCGCACCAGACTGATTTTGGAGTCTGTCATGGTCACTGGGGACGTGAGTCGGGACACCCGGGAGGTTAAAGGCTTTCCACTGAATGAGTCACCCAGGCTGAGCAGGGTCCGAAGAGACGGCGCCAGGCTGTTGGCAGGAGTGAGTATTCGCTTTCCTTGTGTCATTTGAATAGTCTTTCGGGGAATTTGGAATTTTGGAACGTTCAGTATATAAGTCTGAACATTAGCCCCGGGAACTTTGTTCATTTAGAAACATGAGCCGCTGACCAGGTCTGGGACTAAAAGCTGAGTCTAGCCGCCCCGATTCTGCCTGACAAGGTAGTGTCGAACGCAAGAGGGCTCAGCTGGAACCTCATGACCCAGTGGACAGGGATCTGAGTGATTTTGTATATTGGTTGACACAATGGGTTCGGGTAGCTCCCAGGAACAAAGCTCTGCAACCCCATTAGGATGCATGCTAAGGAACTTCAGTAAGTTCAAAGGAAATTACGGAATAGAGATGTCAAAGGACAGATTGATTACTTTCTGTCAATTGGAATGGCCGTCGTTTGAAGTGGGGTGGCCGGATGTCGGTTCTTTTGATGTGAAGTTGGCTAATGCAGTGTTAGGTGTGATAACAAGGGACGGTCATTGGGATCAGTATCCGTATATAGATTGCTGGGTGAGTGCTGTGATGAATCCCAT
>NW_005842781.1:317194-318894 GCF_000455745.1 Alligator sinensis | reverse complement strand
GCCCGACCCGGCTCAGCCCTGGCTACCAGGCCACTGGTCCTCAGCATGGTGTTCGCCCCTCTAGAATAGATGGGCACCAGATAGACCCCCTCATTCATCCCGTAACCCGGCCCCCAACTATCAGTGTCCCATGAGAGAGGTATTGATAGGGGAAAGGGACACCTCCTTTGTTTATGTGCCTTTCAATACGTCAGATTTGTTCAATTGGAAAAATCAGAATCCCTCTTTCAGAGAGGATCCCGAGAAAATGCAAAACTTGTTTCGGTCAGTAGGGCAGACTCACCGCCCCACCTGGGCTGATGTTCAGATGATGTTGCATACCCTTCTGACCTCAGAGGAAAGGCGTTTAGTGCTGAGAACGGCAGATTGAATAGCCGAAGAGCGCCTAGAAGGAGTGGGAGGAAATATACGGAACATATGCCCCATTGAGAGCCCTGATTGGAATAACAGTTCAGCGGACGGGAGACAGCGTAATCATGATTATTTAGGAATTATAGTGGAAGCTCTGGGCAAGGCAGTGCCACGGGTAACTAATCTCTCTAAATTGTATGAAGTCCGCCAGGGGAAGGATGAATCTCCCTCAGTTTTCCTGGAACGTTTGTTCGATGCCTTTAAGAAATTTAGTGACTTGAACCCTGAGGCCCAAGAAAATCAGTGCATGTTGAATCTGATGTTTATTGGGCAGGCAGCCCCAGATATAAGGAAGAAGTTGCAAAAGACTGAGGGGGCAGTGGGTAAACCGCTTTCAGAACTTGTAGAGATTGCATATAAAGTTTATGGGAATCGTGATCAGGTGGCAGAGAGGAGAGAGGAAAAGCATGGACAAAAACAGATGGCAATGCTAGCAGCTGCCTTGGGCAAAAGCGCAGACATTGGCGGGCGATGGAAGAAAAAACCTGAGGGGGGGCAGAAGAATGGAAAAGGCTGACCTAAGCCTGACGAATGTGCATATTGCCAAGAGAAAGGTCACTGAAAGAGGGATTGCCCTAAGCTGAAAGACAAACAGAGGGAAACTCAGCAGGGGGGCCACCAGATGCGAGCGGAATCCTCAGGGGAAGATACTAGCTGAAGGAGACCAGGATCCAAGACCACCACCCTACGGGCGAGCGCTCGGAAGGATCCCATGGTGAAAATAAGGGTAGGTGGCAGAAAGTATGAGGCTCTAGTAGATACTGGAGCTACCTTTTCTATGCTTCCAGTAAAACCTCTTCTAGCTAAAGAAAGCGGAAAGCATGTGACTGTAGAAGGTATAGAAGGAAGACGAACTAGATTGCCTGTATGCAAGCCCCTCCTCACAAAAATTGGGAATAATATGTTAGAGCATGCTTTTATAGTTTCACCCACCTGTCCCGTAGCTCTCTTGGGGCGAGATCTACTAACAAAACTCCAAGCTGAAATCTTCTTCCGTGAGGATCAAATTGTGATGCAGCTACCCATGAAGCAGGGTTCAAATTACCAAATGGCCCTCAGGGCAGCTGAGACTGTGTCAGAAGCCAAAGGAATTGAGATTTTAGAGAATGTTGATTCATGTGTGTGGGCAGATGGGACTCCTGCCCGGGCAAAATACATAAATCCAGTCAAGATTCCTCTAAAGGAGGGAGAGGGTCCTGTGTGTGTGAGACAGTATTCCTTGAAGAAATCCACCCACACGGGTTTGAAACCGCTGATTAAAAATTCAAGCAGCATGGGTGGTTAATAAA
>NW_005842781.1:311283-313411 GCF_000455745.1 Alligator sinensis | reverse complement strand
GGCGTTTGGATAACACAACCCAAAACTCATCGAGCCAAACGCAATACTGATGTTTCTTTTGAGGGCATTGCAGCAGGGGGAGGCCAAAAGTGGAAAAATGATGAGTGGCCAGCAGAGAGAATCATTCAGTACTATGGTCCAGCAACTTGGGAGCCAAACGTGGTTGGGAGAGAGCCCACATATTTGACAAATCGAATTATTAGACTCCAGGCCGTAGTAGAAATTGTTACCGATAAAACTGCCGCAGCCCTGCATCTGATTGGCAACCAGCTCACTCAACTACGTACTACGGTACTGCAAAACCGCTTAGCTCTTGACTACTTACTTGCAAGTGAGGGAGGGGTGTGCAGGAAGTTGAATTTATCAAACTGTTGTGTTGAAATTGATGATAATGGTGAATTGATAAAGGCCTTAGCAGATGAAATGGAGGAGGTAGCACATGTCCCAGTCCAAACTTGGAACGGGTGGAATTTTGATTGGTTTACATCCTGGCTCCCTAATTTTGGATGGTTAAGGGGAGCATTCTTAATCTTTTGTCTGCTAATGTTGATACTTTGTTTGATTCCCTGTATTATGCCCTACATCATGGCCCTCGTGAGACGAACAGTACAGTCAGTCGTCAACCGAGAGATGTTTGTGCATTATCAGAAGTTAGCCATACCTGAAAATTATTAAAATTAGAGTTAGAGAGCATCTTGAGGGGGGGATAATTGTGGTAAAAATATAGCATAATCTATATTTTCCTGCTTTTATAATTGCTTTTGCATATTATCACAATTGCTTTTGCTAAGGCATATATGCTAATGATAGATTTACGAGTAGCACAAAAACTTCTGCAGACAGAGCCAGGAACAGATGCAATAAATAACTCCTTACGAGAGATAAGAGAAGAGGGGCAGGGAAAGATGCTGATGTGGAGAGACCAGACCCTGACCGAAGGATGACCGCGAGGGGCTTAAAAACTGCCCCTGGGAGGGGATTTAAGATGTAAATGAGACATGTATGTAAACTGTCATAGAACATGTAACTGCTAGACATATGATGCAAGACGTAATGCTAAGTCTGCCAATAATTGCACGATACGTTGAAATCTATTGTTTACCTTGGCTATAAAAAGAAGTTTCAGACCCAGTTTGTCGTCGACCCTGATTTGAGTGGCTCAACTCCTGGGTCGATCTGTTTGCAAACAATAAATCTGAAATTGGACCTAGCCTGTGTGTGTGACTCTCTCCTGGGGTGGATTGGACAAGCCTCCAGGGGCACGAAACTAGCCGTTTGTGCAACAATTGTTTAGGGAATGCAACACCACAGATTTGAAATCAGGAGTGTTACAGTTAGTTGGTTGTCCTTGGGGTGGATTAGGAATAACTCCTGAGTATTTGCCTAACAATTTTTTCTTATCCAGGAAAAATTTGGGGTGACCTTCAGGTTTTTGTTTTTCAGAATTCAACTTGTTATCCCCTGGGCAGAAATACTGAATAAGTCCCTTTAAAGTTTCTGCATATTCTGGGTTCACCCCAAATTTAAGTTTATTAGGGACGCCAGTTATTTGGCCACCAAAATGGTCCCTGCCTTAAATCCAATAAAAACATTGTCCTGGATATCAGACCACACAAGAGATGTGTGTGATCACAGTAGCCTTAAGATTTAAATTTGACCCCTCTCTATTTCCAGTGCCAAAGTATCCTGATTATTGGCAGCTAAATCTGTCCACAATTCCCAGTTGGATTCCAGCTGGTCAAATTAATGTGTTCCTAAAAATAAATACAAATTCCTCTCAACCTAACCTTGCGTGGGGAATTGATACCCTACAGGCTAGGCACACTGTAACCCACAGTTCAAGGAATGCCACCTTTGTACTATCTTTTTCAGTACATAGTCCTGATAGTGTTGCAGCAGCCTACCTGAACAGAAGGGGAAGAGCTGCCTGGCAGAGACAGAGTTTGTCCCCGAGGGGACACTGTAGGCTCTGAGGGCAAGTGAAGCTGTTTGGGAGCAGCCCTGTTGGAAGTGGGAGGGGTGATGTAACCCCAGACAGTTTTGAAAGAGAGCCCTTAGCAAAAGCCCGGGAAGGGCCCTGAGCTGGGACTGGCTGAGAGGCTTGGATAAAAGGGGGAGCAGTTTTTCC
>NW_005842781.1:291939-311239 GCF_000455745.1 Alligator sinensis | reverse complement strand
GTGCGAGGAGCAGGCAGGGACTGCTTGTGTGGAGAACCCAAGTCTGAAGAGACCTGACTGCAGCCAGCGTGGCTGGGGGAGCACAGCAGAGCCAGGGGAAAGGGGGACTGCCGGAGTCTGCCCTAGTTTCCCTGAGGGGTGAGGGGCGCCAGGGGCAGGCCAAGCCCAGGGGGGGGCTGCATTTGCTGGGGCTGTGAGGCTGTGTGAGGCAGCAGGAGGGTTGCTACAGCCTGCAGCCCAGACACTGCTCACAGCAGAACCAGGGAAGGGGGCAAAGGCAGGGGAAGGCTGTCTTGCAGGAACTGCAGAGGAGCCGCCGCTTGCTGCCCGGAGACCCCAGGAGCACAGAGACGGGCACCAGTGCCAGGGAGCATCCACAGACCACGTGCAGGGACACAGACAGTCCCGCTCCCTGAGATACCCCGCCAGGGGCAGTGCACATGGGATCCCCAGTACACCATGTGCAAGTGAGAGACTGTGTAAATAAGTTCTTGAGGGTTTATTAGACAGTATATCCATGTGTTTATTTCATGACTATTTATTATTATGTAAATAATTAAATCTTGTAAATAGTTTGAGAACTGTGTGCAAGGGTGCTTGATTGTACGGGGAGGCTCTCCGCTCGGGGCACTGCAGCAGCTTCCCAGGGGGGCTGAGCAGGGCTACTGGCTACCGGGTACCGGGTACCCCAGGATCCCATTATTCAGGTGAGGGTGCATGTAGTGCCACACCCAGGGTTACAGTGGTATCTGGAAACTTTGGGGTCCAAATGGAGCAACAAAAATGCAATTGGTTAAAATACAAGGGATGTCACATAGAATACCAGTAGGTCCAGTGGTAGTAAAATCAAATGTGCAACTAGATGTGGGAATGCAACCCACAGTTCAGGTAATTAACGTTTCAATTAACTTGTCCACAGCCATCATTCAGCAAGAAAAGCCTCAGGGCTTAATGTGGAAAAGTCAGGGATACCTGCTTTGAGGAGAGTCCCAGCTGAAGAGGTCCATCCAGCCATTGCAGCATGGCTATGCTCAAGCGGGATTTCCCCATCTGCCCTGGTATAGGCTTATTAGCTTGCTAGGTGAACTGAATTGGTTTAATTACACCACCAGCAGCTATTTCCAGCCCTGGATGACAGAAAGAAGAGGAAAAGTAAAAGAGAGGAAGAGAGGTCAGCAGTAAGGGGAAGCACCTGCTTGCCAGCCAGGACTGAAGTTCCCAGGAACAGGACAGCAGACCTATTTGGTCTACAGAGCTCGGAGGAGCTCAGAGAAGAAAAAAATAAGAGAGGAAAAATCCCACAGCAGGCATTTAATTAAGCTGGCGGGATAGCAATTAGTGGGGAGTGAAAAGAAAAAAAGAAATGCTTGATCGCTGGAGCTGTGGTTGAGAATGCCTGGAAGGTAAATGGGGAACGAGGAAAGCCCCAGGGATCCTGACCTGTGGGCAGAGAGAGAGACAAGACGCCATCAGGATTTTTTGTGTTACCTTAATTTTTTTTTCTTGCCTTTTTATTCTCTGGCCGCACCTTCCTTCTTGATAAACAGCAGTCGGTTTTGGGTTAGGGGAACCATAGTCCTCCTAAAATTTAATTAAATCTTCAAAGTTGTGGCAGGTGAGACAGCAGAGAGGAATCCTGACACAATTTTGCGGAATGATGCCTACCCTGGTACAAACAAGGCAAGTGGAAGTCATTGGGATCTACAATTACAGAGTCGGCAGAGATGCACAAGTTTTACACCTAGACAATGCAAGAACAGGAGCCAGGCAAAAAGTCATGATAGGATGATCAACACCTTTTCCTCCCTGTTTGTTTGGACTCTAATCGGCCAACTATCAAGGAAAAATGCTTTGAAGTTATACAATTAAACAGGATAAGAATTCACAAAATATGACAGCAAAGTGTGCACTCCAGGAGAAGCAGAGAGAGTGAGCGCAGCTACATTGCACCCAACTTAACCAGCAAGGGATCCTGCTTGGTGAAAACTGCAAGACTGGACCAGCTTCCTCCACCAGCATTGGTGAGAGAACACTATTGCTGCTAAATATGTGCTAGGACTTTGTGGAGTAGCTCATTTTATTTTGAGAAGGAGTCTTTTTCTGTCATTTGGTTTTATAAGCTTGCTTGTGTTGTTATTATTAAAGCCTTCCTGCTGTTGATCAACTGGGTGTTGCATCAATTCTTGGGGATCTAGGTTTAAAAACCCACTTTCTAAATGCAACAGAACTGTAGTTCTAGCGGTGACCATATTGGAAACAGACTGGGGAGACAATCCCAGACATTTGGCTTGTATTTAAAAAACCCGCCCGAATACAGCACAAGGATGGGGCTGCTGCTCCAGACAGCCTGGCCACAGCTGCCCTCCACCCTCCTTCCCCTGCATCTTCTACCCACTCAGCCCTTGTGAGCACAGGCACCAGCCTCCATGCTGCTGGGCCATGGAGTTCCTGTCTGCCCTCCAAGGCAACCCACTTCCCTGTAGCAGCCCCAGCCTCTACTCCCTGTGGGAGCAGGGGGGAAGTAAGGGAGGGATGAGCAAGAGGCAAAAATCCCAAACAAACCCACCAGCAGCAAATAGCAGCATGCAGTAGCCAAAGGCCTGAACTACAGAAATAGCACAGCAGTACCTGGTGGCAAAAGACAGTAATTACAAGTCTATGACTCGCGTGAATCCATAGATAGGGTGGTGTAAGCAGGGGTGCCGCAAAATAAAACATGTCTGTATTAGTTTAACATGCCAAAAAGACTTTTAAAATGGCAGTAAATCCTGTTTGTGCAAATGGAAATGCAGTTGCAGCAGCTTAAATGGGAAATCTCATGTCCTGTACAAATGCCCTACAGCCATTTGACATATTTTTATCTGGTTAGTATGTCTGGTTGATGTCAGATGTCAATGTATCTATTTCCACTAGTTAACAGATCTCTTTTCACACATTTGTCTGCTTAGTATTCCTAATGTGTGTCAGGTGAAGCTTGGCTGCTACTGTAACTTACAGTAAATGGTACTAGCTTCAACTACTGATGTTCAGTGCTGGGTGGTGTTTAAATAACCCAGTATTCTCTAGGATGTTAATGACAGAAGAGAACCTGGGGGAGGGGAAACTAATTTTACCCCTGATGGAGGAAATGCTGCCAAAAAGTTGTGGAACTGAGGTCCAATCCAAGATAGGAACAGGGGCCGCAAAGAGGGCAGTTGCCAAGCAGTTCACTGGGAGAAAGAGGAGCAAGAGGAAGAGAAATAGGACTTAGGAACCAGGCAGAAGGTCCTGCTCTGGAAAGATAAGCTGCCTGTGTGTTTGGCTTGCTGAGTGTTTGTTAGTTGTTGTGGGAGCTTTGGGCTTGTGCTCTGAGAAGCTAGAAATGCTACTTGCTGAGTGACTGGGTGATTTCTGCCTGTCTGACAAAAACTATAACAAGTGGGTGGAGCCAGTACTAGCAGGGTATAAAGGGAGCCTTCCCCCCAGCAACCAGACAGTGAGTGAACAGGGATAGCAAACAGGACAGTTTGCAAGCAGTCCTTAGTTCTGTTTACTGCATTGCTCTTTGAAGATAAGCCTTTAAGGTAAGCTCTTTGTTTAATTAATAGTTTATTTATAATTAATAACTTACATATATGTATTGTAAGTAGCTAAAACTCAGGAGTTAGACCAGTGCTTAAGCCTCTTGCTTAGCTATAGTCCGAGGGGTGGGGGAGATCACTAGGGACTCTGCTAAGAAGCTATCGCCAAGCTTTCTTGACTGTTAGCTGTCTCGCAGAAAGCAGGAAAAATAAAACCTTTTGGAACCAGGGAGTAGTGAACAGGCCAACTTACAGGGGAGAGTTTTAGGGAATGTCTGCTTGGAAAGGGTGGCAGGAATAGAGTAGTAGTGGATTAAGAGATCCAGATAAATGGATAGAGTATATTGCTGGTTGAAGACTGACTGGCTAAGTAGCACCAGAAGCGCAGAGAAGGTTAATGGTATCCTGGGCCGGCAAATTGAGGGAAGTGAGTCTTCCCCTCTATTCGGCACTGGTGCAGCCACATCTGAAGTCCTGTGTCTAGTTCTGGGCCCCCACTCCAGGAAGGATGTAGACAAATTGGAGAAAATCTATTGGAGGGCAACAAAAAAGGTTAGCGGGCTGGGGCACATGATTTCTAAGGAGAGGCTGAGGAAACTGGGCTTATTTCATCTGCAGAAGAGAACTGAGAAGGGATTTAATAGCAGCCTTCAACTACCTGAAGGGTAGTTTGAAAGAGGATGGAGCAGGACTGTTCTCACTGGTGGCACATGACAGAGAAAGGAACAATGGTCTCAAGCTGCAGTAAGGGAAGTTGAGGTTAGATATTAGGAAAAAAAAATGTCACTAGAACATGCTACCCAGAGAAGCTGTGTAATCTCCATCCTTGGACATCTTGAAGCCCCTGGTAGCTAAATGTTTGGCTGGCATGATCTAATTGGGACTGGTCCTGTTTTGAGCAAGGGTTGGAATAGATGACCTCCTGAGGTCCCTTCCAACCTTAATTTTTTCTGATTCTGTGATAGGGTACACAGGGCTCTTGAACCCTAGTTGCCAGACAGTTTAGGAGTGTAGTCCCATAGATAGACAAATGAACAATGGGCTTTGCTCCCACCAGCTCCTGTAGCCACCTGGTTCCAAATGAGTTGGCATCTGCCTTTCCTTTGGACTAAGGCAGAGAGGGAGACACTGGTATACAGGCAACCCAGTATCTCAGTAGACACATCCCAGGCTTTTGTGCCATGGAGAGGTCACCCCAGCTCTATAGAAAAGCAGATTGCACCATTGCCACAGAGAAAAAGAAAGAATGAGTTTGTCTGACCATAGCATTATCAGACTATCTGAATTTCAACTCCCATTTTATTTTGTGAGCCTGTCTTCTGTCTTGAAAGTCTGAGTGTTGTAACAGGCTGAACAATGAAAGGTTCTTTAAATTGATTTACTGTGATTTAAGGAGAAGCTTATTGCAGGGGATGGATGAGCTCCCAAAAGGTCCATCTCTCTACCCTGTATTCTACAGGAGAACAGTCAGTCATTATCACTTTTGGGAGCTGGTAACCAAACAACAAAACATCTGCAAGGGGCTAAGGCTTACCAGGAGAGTACTGGGAGAAAACAAACTGGCAGATCTAAAAGGATAAAAAAAGTTTTATTTGCTAATCACTCTTTACTTGACCAGCTATAGGGTTGAGAAGAGATGTTAGACAAACTTGTGAACATGGAATACTCCTCTTTGGGTCTCCCAAAAGATTGTCTAGGATCTCCACTGACTCTCTATTTGTCCCAATAAAAGTTATTACCAAAGAAATCTTACTACTTCCCTATTCTCTGGGCTGGGCAGGGGAGGGCTAACCCATGGCATGGCTAGCCCCATTGTGACATATGGTAGACTGGGGAAGGGACAGACTCACAGTGGCAGATAGGACAGAGAACAGAAGGCAGATCAGACAGGGACACAGAACAGGGAGCAGAAAGTTGAGCAGCAGATCATGGAGTGGAAGTGGATCAGAGCGGTGCTTGAGCAGGGTATGGGGCTACTTTGTGGTACACCTGTCGAAAAGGTTGGCTCCCACTGACCTAGATCATTCCAACAACTCTAGTAAAAAAGGGAAATGTAAATTTAGTAGCTGCCTCTTTATGTCTTTTCTTTGATTATGATCTGATGGTGGAAGAAAGGAGGTCTTGGGACTCTGAAGAAATTAATCAAAATTTGGAGAACCCTCAAGGATAATAGAATAACTGAATATGGGTGTTGCCTTATTTTTGTCTAGATCTGTGTGGCTTGTAGGACTGCAGCGTGTGGTTTAGAAATACTTCTGCCAAGTCTGTAGTTCTTATTTTAATTGTCACCTCCCCTTTGAGGGTTAAACTATAAATTGGAAGACCCATGACAAAGAAGCTCTGGGAGGGTGAGTTTAAGATAATCAGAGTGGGTGTGGGGGGGCTCAGGACCAGTCTTTCATCTTGGGCAGATGGGCAGTTGGGTGCCATTACCAAGCAGAAATGTAGGAGTAGGGATTTGGTCTCTGAGAGAGTCTGGAAGCAGTCATAACTGTCTGTACTGCTAAGATTGGGTGGGATTAAAAAAATACAGAATCCTGTGCTTGAGTATCCAGCAAATGGAGCTCCATCATGCCTGTCATGACTTACCTCTCTGTTTTGCAGGGCTACATAATGGCAGCTACATGGAACCAGGCTCAAGCTGTAGTAAGACCAGAAGTGAACCATCAAGAAGTAGAAAAGGTGAGGGAGAAGATTGAGATGTTGGATTTGGGTGCCATCAACTGGGAGGATTTCCTCATGCCAGCACCATCCTCTGTTGCCATCCTGGGAGAAGTGGTGAGCAATTCCATGGAGCAGAAAGAATTTAAAGAGCTTAAATGTCTGTATAAATTGAGTACACAAGCAGAAAATGCCTTCTCCAATGCTGATGCAAACATAGAAAATATTTGCATGTGGTTTGAATGCCTCACAGAGATGATGAAAGATGTTGTTATAAAGGGGGATTCAGTGGGAATAGATGATCTCCAGTGCAAGAGAGAGCAAGCTGAGGCCCGTAAGTCTGCCATTCGGAAGACAAAGGACATGTTCTTGGACCTAATAAAGGACCTCCAAAACCTGCTGGATGCCTGGTCTAAGGGTAAAGAAAACTGTCTGGATAGGCAGAGAGAACTGGAACAAGCTATGGAGCAGAAGAAACTAATACATCAGAAGATTGCCCAAGAAAAGCAGAACAAAGAATTCAGGGAAAAGCAGGAAGAAGTGTCTGTTGGTCAGATGAAGGCCGATCCGATCTTATTAACCCCAGATTTGAAGACTGAAGATGTTAAATCACAGATACAGCAAATGGGGGAAGATTTGATGAGAGACCATGATAAACATAAGGACAGCTTTGAGACCCTCCTTAAGCTTAAGGAGAAGCAAAAGGAAATTGATGAAAAAATTATTATGCTTAAGTACGAAGGAAACATAGTTGCCTCTCTAGACTATAATCTGAAGGAACTGGAGAAGGTGAAGGAAAAGTGGGAGAATATGGGGAGTTTCTTCCAGATGATCTTCTACTTGATTGACTCCTGCCTCTACTGGATCCAGGAATATTCAGGTTCTAATGAAAACAAACAACAGATCGACCAAGCATTCAAAGCTTTCAGAGTGGCTCACCTGGGGCAAGTGATGTTAGAGACCTACACTAAAATAAATGAGAAGAAACTGTTCAGCCAAATAAAAGAGATCCTATGTATGAACCATTCTGATCCTCGTTTCTGCTCTAAGAAAAAGGAGCTAGATGAAACTTGTAAGTTCCAGAAGACCCAGTCCAACCTGGTGCTGAAAATGCAGGAGGAATTTAAAAAGAAGTTAAATAGCATGGAGGAGAAGATCAAGAAGACAGACTCATACTGAACTCATGAGAAGGCCTTATCTACTAGCCCAAGCCAGACAAAGCTTCACAGTCAAGTGATTTAAAGTTCCCACTTCTTCCTTCTAGATTATTTTTCTCCCTGAAGATCCCAACCAGTTGTTCTCTCAAAGCTCCCCTCCAAGAAAGTTCTGCTCACTTCCACACCAACTCTCTGGAGATGCAAGAACTAGAAGGCGTCTCGGGTCTCATCTTATCTACTCCTGTCAATCACCACTACTGAGTTGTTCCCTTCAGACTATAGCCCCAGGGCTTTAGCTTTCAGTGCCCCAGGGGATGCAGTTCCCATTCTTTTCTCTTCTTTTTTCTTTTTTTGTCCTCATCCAGAGGATTCATCAAAGGTAGCAGAATCCACACCTTCTTCCAAAAGCAGAATGGGAACTGTGTGCCAGAATCCAAAATTATGTAATTTGGAAGACTGTGTAATTGGAAACCACGTTGGACTAGCGGAGTGACCACAGCCCTTGCAGATGGAAGCTGGACGCAGGGCAGGAAATGGGTCACCTTTATTAACCAGTCTACCATGGCAATAATGGTGTCCTAACCCTGAGATGTTGGGAGCTCTGTTTTAAGTCCATGGTAATATGAGCTTAAGGTCTTTAAGGTGTCCCTGTGGGTATGAAGAATCTGAATGATTTCTGAGGAAACGTCTTGTGGAATTCATTGCCTCAGCAAGTGGTGGAGGCAGATAGCCTAGTGAGGTTCAAAAAGGGAGTGGATAAATATATTCGTGGCTGTTGAACACAATGGTTGGATATGTGTCCCTTGGCATCTCGCATCACCCATTTATTGGGTTAGAGGTAGGGTATTGAATAGGGAATAGATCACTCTAGAGCTATGCAGTTCAATACTCTCCCTCTATAGCAGGTGTGAGCAATTATTTGGGTGGAGGACTACTTAAGTTTTGGTGATCACTTGAGGGCTGTACACACAATCTCTCAGATAATATTATTTCAACAAATTATTGAATAAAAACCAAATCCATATACAAATGAAACACTTACTATAAATATATTTTAATTAAAAAATAATAATCATTATCCAGATTTGTTTCTCCAGGGAGTGAATATAGAGTTGATTGTATAATAGTGTAAAATTAAAGTCTTACTTTGTATATTGTGTATGAGGGGGGTGGGGGCGGGGTGTATGTGGGGAGGTTGTGCACATGTGTGGGAGGGCTGCCAATGCTTTAGATCCTGGGAGATGACTGGGGATAGAGGGAGGGAGAGGAATGGGGGGCATGCAGGCCAAGGATAGTGCCACTGCGCTTTAGGGGCAAAGGGGAAGGTGAGATAGAGGGCCCACTGGGGGCGGCGGGGTGGGGAGAAGAGCCTATAGTTTATGATGAGTTTATAGTTGTTAGTGCTGTTGCTTCTGTAGGAAATTGGGGAGTAGGCATTGTGTTCCTACATTTTTCTTTTTCTTTTCTTTTCTTTTTTTTGGTTCTGCTCCTGTTACTGACAATAAAATAAATGCTTTGGTGAAATTAAAATGAGTTTTCATCCATGTCTGTCTGCTGCAATAGGAAGGGGTTTAGAGGCATGGGTTGTGGGGGGAAGGTAAGCCAAACCAAAAAAAATAGGCTTGTTTCAGACATCTTGCAGTAATGAAAGAGGACACACCCACCTTTGGATTGGGGGGAGGGGGCAGAATGTGGGTACCACAGGGTATGGTGATGAACAGTAATTGGGGGGGTGCTGCAGAGCACCCATAGTATTTTCTTTGAGCACATTCAGCTTCTCAGTTCTCCCCACCCACCCCATCCAAGAAGTGAGCTGGGAGGGACTTTCACGGCCCTGGCTTTTATTACTGTGATCAGAGACAGACACATCAGCCAAAACAAGGCCAGGTGGGTGCTTTAGAGTGCACGTAATATTTCCTCAGAGCACATGCAGCTTCTTGGGGATCAGGAATTCAGGTGGTAAATTGGCAGTGGAGGAAAACCAAATCAAATTCAAACCAGGGAGGCAAGCTTGACTAATTGCTAATTACCACTATTGAAAGACAGGCATGCTCATCAGCACCTCCTTAAAGCCCCTCACCCTCAAAGCCAGTAAACCCCCTCCCCCACCCTTCTACACTTCCTCTCTTACACACAGGGAGCATGAAGTAAAGAACTGAACAAAGCAAATAGAAACCTTTTATTTACGAACCAAATGTTAACCATAATTAAATAAAACACAGGACAGCTTTTATAAGATAACAATGCATAAGTACTATAACAGAGGAATTCCTTTTTACTGCCATAGCAATGCATGATTCATGAAAAAAATCAATCTAAACAATAAGCATTTCTAACTAAAATAACTTGGATCTAAGATGGACTTTGTAAGCCTGACTGTGAAGTGGTGGATGGCAGAGCACAGATCCATACTGGCCTGTTCCACTCCCAGGCAGGAATGGGCCTGATGATAATCAGGCACAGAATCATTGCAAGGAACCCAGCCATTATTTACCTGTCATTCTGGGTCTGGGAATACCTCCTGGACTGGAAGCAATTCTTGTTGTGCAGGATGGCCATGAATCTGGCCATAGCCAGAGAGATCTGTCTCACCATCTTGCGGTTCCTTAGGTTGTTCATAATCCTTTCTGCATGTGCATCAGTGGCAGCCTGCCTCAGTAGCCTGCATGTCCTCAGTGGTAATGTTACAAGCAGAGCTGAAAATTAAGAAATGTGGGAAATAGGGTGAATAGAGGATGCCTGTCACTCTAAAAAGATACTCAGTGAATCTTGCAAGTGGATAAGAAACAGTTGGCCCAAAATGACCGAGAAGGGGTGCCTGGCCACTGACTATACCAGGCCCACCCTGAGTGGCTGAAAACAAGTGCCCACCCACTTTGGCCACTGATGCACCTCCATGCTGTGCATTGCCCTGTACCTCCCTGCACTGGCCACTAACTCCCGAGGTTTTTAAAGCACTTTCCTATGATATCCTCCTCCCCAACTTCACCTATAGCCTAGCCTAATGTTCGCTGTCAGTTCAGGTGAAATATAACTTAAAGGGTCCCCAGGGCTTCACATACCAGGTGTGGACATCAAACCCTATGGTCTATCCTCCTTGGAGGCAGTGGAAGGTGACTAGACTGGGACCCTGCCACTATTTTCTCCACTGGAGACTTGCTGAATTGAAGTGGTGATTGGTGATGTCTCAGCAGGCAAGGACACCCCAGAGGCCTCTCTCCCTGTGCATTCGCAGTGATTCAGTACCTTCATTACCAGCTGGAGGTATCTTTAATAGGTCATATCATACGGTGGGGTTCCCTGCCACTATGCTTTGGTGACATCCCTGCAGAAAGCACCCTGTAGCATCTTTGCCTTGACATGGCACTGGACTGCCATCCTGTTGTGCCCCCACTCACCCGTTGGAAGGAGATAACTTTCTGGGGAGCAGATCAAAAAAGACAGAGGCAAGGCAGATGGTGGAGGTGGGAAAAGACTGAAAAAGGAGAAGAATCCATTTGCATTGGGACCATGAGTCTTAAAGAGGCCCTGCCCTTTCTTCGGCAGGGTATATTTTTTCTTTTACTTGGTTTGTGTTTTGTTCTTTCCCCTTCCTTCCTGGACTGTGCTGTGGAAGAGAAGTAGCTAGCCTGCCCTAGCATGGAGGCTGTCAAAGTAAGTTTGTCCCAAAAGAGGTGTTAGTCCTGACCCAGGGTCTGATCCCAGAACTGCAGTTGGATCCTGAAGGTGGGAAACTAGGGATCTACAGGACCATACAAAATAGATGGACATGAACTTTCTGATTCAAACATGAAGAAATGAAGCAATTCCATTTTAGTTTGGCTTGTGACCCCATGATCTTTCTTTTTTGAGAGAATCTTTTCTAGATTTCATCTGTTGGCCTACTCAGGAGGCCAAATTGATCTGAGTTAAGTTTCTACTGAGACCCAGAATGAATTGATGTACATTAATTAAGACATTCCTGAAGGAAAAGTTGATTTTTATGATCATCTTTATTTTGAATTTATTGGGACTGACTTCCGTTAAATGTCATTCGGCATAACACAAGCTGCCGACAATTTATACACTTTAAGCACAATAGGACTTGGCAAGGATGGGGTGTGAGGGGAGGAGGAGACCCAAGAAGCGAGATTTGCTGGGATGAGCAAGAAGGGTTATTGCTCAGCCTTCATCCACCTCCCTGTAAACATCAATCAACATCAAGGTGAGGCAGGTGAAAGATAGGCATCACAGGCCAGATAATTGTAGAATACACTTAACCTCCTCATGACTCATCATTACAGCAAGACCTCATGTCATTGGGGACCACAGCCATATAGCATCCCCACCCAACAAAATGGTGCGTTGGCTGGGAACCTTGACAGTGATCCCATAATAGAAGAAAATATGGACCTCCAGCCACCTGCAATGGCTGGGTTGCAAGTACTATAACAGACATGAAGTTTGATGGGTCAACTATTACAGCAACAGCAGGTGGCTGGACAGATAGCTTTGGAAGAGAAACTGGTTCAGCAACTGGATATAACGCAACTGGATGTAACGCAATCAGACAGAACTGAAAATTCCAAAGATGACCAATGATGATGATCCAGAAGCATTTTTGGAAATGCTTGAGTGGGCTGTAGTGCTGGCCAGTTTGGACAGGAGTCAATGGGCTGGACAGCTGAGAGTACACCTTTTCAGGGCTGTACGAAATGGCAGCGTTCCACTTTGACCAGCATTTCAATGTTTTGATGGAACAGCATTCTGTTTTGAATTTTGTTTTGATTTTAAACAGCTGTTCCATTCCATTTTGTTGGAACAGTTCACCGTTTCAACTCTATTTCGACATTTCGCCCATAAGTTATAATGGGGGGGCGGGGCTCAAAACAATGTATAACTTTGCTATTTATGGGCTGATTTGGATGAAACCTTCAGGAATGGTATCTCCTACTGAGGTCATAAAGTTTTCTAAGTTTCAAGGAGCTAGGTAGAGGGGGTTCAGGGAACTGCACCCCAAATCTTGAAAGTAAAACACATGTCACATGTATGTGTTAAGCCACAGTGGGATCAAAACTGCAGGGATGCTAGCCCCTGCTGAGGCCATAAGGCCTGCTAAGTTTCAAGGAGATAGGTGAAGGGGAAACTGCACCTTAAGATGCAGACAAGTAAAACTCATGACATGGATGACATCGTGTGTTAAAGCTCAGCAGGGTGAAAGCTGCAGGCCTGCTAGCCTCTGCTGGGGCCGTGAAGCCTGCAAGCTGTCAAGGACATAGGTGCAGGAGCTCCTGGGTTCTGGGACCATACACCTCCAGTTGCTGACAGGCAAAACTTGTGTCATGGGTGCTTGTGGGACTGTGTCTGTCTTGGGGCAGGGGGGGTGAATAATGCAGGCCTGTTAGGCCCTGCTGTGGCCATGAAGCCTGCCAGCTGTCAAGGAGATGGGTGCAGGGTGGTTCTGGGGCCCTGCACCTCTGGCCGCAGATGTGACACTGGCTGGAGACAAGAACCACTTCAACGATCCAGTCAAGACTTTTTTCTCTCTCCCACTGGCTGTATGAAGCTGTTCTCTGTCACATCAGTCTTGCTCTTGTTCAGCTTGAGTCACTTGCTTAAGAGCTAATTTCCTGGGGGCATCAAGAGCTAATTTCCTTAGCTCTTCGAGGCATTTGAGCATTGCAGCAGTGCATTTGAGCATTGCAGCAGTGGCTCCAGCTAGCAGTGGCTCAAGCTGCAGCCACTGAGAATGAGATGTATTGAATGGTTTAGCTCAGAGACCTCATTAGACCCAAGTCCCCCCACAGACCATGCCAGCTCTTAGTCTTCACTGAGTTTTTTGATTACAGAAAAATAATACAGCAATACCTCTGTCACAAATATCTCAGAAAGATCAAAAAAGTCCAAATGGTTTTAACACTCTAGATTTCTATGGGAAACCTCTGGGTTTATCTTGTGAAGCATGTTTGCACACCTAACACTGCTCATATTATGTGGCAACACATGGCACCCTCCAAAGGATCTCAAGGTACCTCTGAGAATCACTGGCCTAGCTGGCAACTGAGCCCCTGTCTCTAAGACATGTAAAATGTTTTTATTTTATTTTAGGCTCTTTCTGGATTGTACAGCAAGAGGCACTTTTGGGTGAGGGCAGGGTGCAACTTGTGACACCAGCAAGAAGAATATGAAGCTCATTTGAATTTGTAAATGAGTCTCCATCTCCTTCCAACAGGCTTGGTTGTCCTCCTTTGGAGTCACCTCCTGAATCCCAGCATCCCTGAAAGCTCTCTCAGCTCTTCTGCTTCCCAGCAAAGTAGTGACACAGTTGTCCCAGCTCTGAGGCCACAGGAATGGTCAGCACTAAAATACAAAGCTACAGCAACACACATGCATCCGGGTGAATGACAGCCAATGTGGTCCAGGGGGCAAGAGAAAAAAAGACAGCATATCCCTTAACATTTGTGCAGTCTAAAGCAGGGCAAAAGCCTCTAAAAAGTCCTGGAGCTGGACTGTTCTCAGTGGTGGCAAGTGACAGAACAAGGAGCAATGGGCTCCAGTTGCAGCAAGGGAAGTTGAGGTTGAATATTAGGAAAAAATGTCATACTAGGAGGGCGGTGAAGTATTGGAACAATCTACGCAGATAGGTGGTGGACTCTGCATCCTGGGAGGTTTTAAGACCCAAGTAGACTTGGCTGGGGTGATGTAGTTGGGGCTGGTCCTGCTTGGAGCAGGGGCTTGGACTAGATGTGACCTCCTGAGGTCCCTGCCAACCCTTGTTTTCTGTGACTCTGTGAACAGTGGGAAGCTTTTTTAGCATTTTCTCTATTCTTTTTGCATTATTCATAGTGGCAAGAAAGACAGCAGCAATGCATTTAAAACTGCACTGACATCCTCTGCACAGCCACTGGTGATAAGCTCAAAAGCCCCTTGAGAAGTACAGGCTGAGTATCCCTCTTCTTTCTTTAGTTTCTCTTTCCCCGCAGGCATTGAAGGCAAGCCCAGCTTAAGCTTCAGAAGTCGAAATGTTTAGAAAATTTCAAAACATTTTGACTTGCCTCATTTTGTTTTGAGGCTGTTTTGATGATATCTGTTTCATTTTGATTTTGCTGTTTCAATCTCAAAATGAGTCGAAACAGGGTTGAAACAAAACTGGAGGCAAAATTTTACACAGCCCTAGTCCTTTTTGTCAGGCCGAGGCCACTTACTGCTCTGTGTTCAGGATTGATGCTCAGGACTATGACAAAGTCAAGAAAGAGAGCCGGTATCATCTTGACATCACACCTGAAAAATACCATCAGATGTTTTGGATGAGGGAAAAAAAAAGGAGGACAGGTCTTGTTACAGAACATGTCAGATGTTATGGATAAGTGGTTAAAGCCAATGGTGACTTCCAAGGAAATAATATGCGACTAAATCTTTTTGGAACAATTCATAGCTGACTTAGAGGAGAATACCCAGAAATCGGTGAGGTGCCACTGCCCTAAGACATGAGTCAAAGCCTTACAATTAGCAGAAGAATTTGACAGTAGTTGTGCCAAGGCTGGATGGAATCCTGTGCCTGTGTGTCAATTTCTGAAAACTAAATACTATTTCACGATTCTAATGCTGCAGATAAGTGAGCTATTGGAGTGGACTGGTCAGGCTAAATTTATCTCACCACTTGACCTAGCAAAGGGTTATGGGCAGATTCTGTTGAGAAGACCAAGTGAAAACTTTCTTTGGCACCCTCTGGGGTTTATATGAATTTAAACACATGCCTTTTGGCCTGCATGGTGCTGGCACTATCTTTCAGTGGCTTATAGACTGGGTGCTTGCACATCATGAGAAGTATGCTTTGGGCTATATTGATGATATTGTTATATATATTGAGAGCTTGGATCAACACCTCAAGGCTGTGCAGACTGCTCTGCAAGAACTGAGGCAAGCAGGATTAATGGCCATTCCAAAGAAAAGTGTCTAAAATAAGGCCAAAACTAAGTATTTGGGATTCCTGGTGAGGCAAGGACGCATCAGATCTCTGGCCAACAAAGTACACATGATCAGTAATTATCTACCTCCTCAGAATAAGAAACAAATTAGGGTTTTTCCAGGACTAACCAACGATTATCACCATTTTATTTACAGTTCATGGAACTGACATCCCCTCTTACAGATACTATCAAAGGGAGGAATAGTAGCTCAGTGAAATGGCATGCACTCTGTATAGAGGCCTTTGAGAAAACCAAGGAAGCCCTATTTAATGATGTAGTTCAACCAACTCCCAATTTTACTCATCTATTTGTTCTCCAAATGGATGTATCCATTAAGGCCATAGCGACCATGCTATCCTACATGGTCTATGGAGTGGAGCGACCAGTGGCATATGCCAGTTAGAAGTTAAATACTCATTGTCACAGAGCACTGAGGTGCCCTGCTCCTAAAGAGGGGAAACTGCTAGAGCCCTAGCAGTGAATAAGGAGCCCAGCTGTTGGTTGCCAGGGCAACTGGAGTCAGCAAGCGACCCACACCTGCCAGCGGTCAGCTGACTGTAAGGGGCAGGGCCTGGCCCTTATAAACTCTAGGAGCTGAGGCCAGAGGCAGTTTCCTGTCAGCTGCCATGGAGGAAGAAGCTCTCTCATGGAAGGGATGGAGTATTTCTTGGTAGGCTTGAGCATTGTTATTGCCAGGCGGCTTCTGTTTATGTTATAGCCTAGGAGCTTGCGTTTTGTGTTGCTATTTGTCACACCGGTGGTTTGGGTGAGGCTATCAGGGGATGGAGGAGGCCTCATAGGGGACTCACAGCAGTGTGGGAACCCCAGTGCCAGTGAGGGTGCAGTATTTGGGGTGCACAGGTCCCAGCCCCAGAGAGGGGCAGCTGAGAAGCCCAGAGAAGGGGCATTACTGAGAAGCACCAGTGTGGGCATGGTGAACCCCGGGGAAGGGGGCAGCATTGTGGTGAACCCCGGGGAAGGGGGCAGCATTACCGAGGAGGCCCTGAGAGGGGGCAGCACTGTAGAAGAACCCTGAGAGGAGGGCATTGCTACTGAGAAGGCCCCAGAGAGAGGGTGCGGAGAGAGACAGGGCTGTGGAGAGCCTGAGTACCAGAGAGGGTGTGAACACCAGAGAGGGGGACAGAATAACGCCCACTACATCAGCAAGGCTTGGAGCGTGGTATTGGGGTGGTAGAAGCCATGTATAGCTCATAAGGCTAGGGTGCCCTGAAACACCTATGACAGAACAGGGACCACAAAGGGGTCCAGGAGCCCACAGGGCTCTCCGTACAGATAAACCGTGTCCGAGAAGGCGTGAAGGGAGCCTCCCTAACAGATTTGAACATCAAAGATGTGGCGGGCTAGAATTTGAGGGTGCCCTTGGGCCAACTTGGCACGGGAAGGGGGCCTTGAGGAGATCACAGCCCTCCTGAGGATCCTGCGGTGACACTCATGAACAGAGTTTTCTTACTATTGAAAGAGAATGTCTCACCATTAAGTGGGGAGTCAAGTACTTTCGGTACTACCTGTTGGAGTGGGAATTCAAATTAATAATGGATCATGCCTTGTTGAAATGGTTGAGGACAGATCAGATTGATAACGCCCATATAACATGGTGGGCTCTGTCTCTTCAACAGTTTCAGTTAACTATGGGGGAAGAGTTTTTGTCAAGTTGTCACCCCAAAAAAGGACCTACGAATAACGGACACAGTATGAGAAGGTGAGCTCTGCCTAACTATATCAATTTTGCCCAGAGATTGAAAGAAGGCACCTAGTGATATCTTAAGCAGTGGGATATGTGAAGGAAGGCAAGAGGGCTTGAGGAGAGTCCAAAAGGATGAGAGCATGAAATACTTGCCTTCTGTGCAGGAGATCGTGCATATTTTTGGTTGCCTGGCAACTGGTCAGGATCATGTTATATTGGATATATTACACTAGCTATTCGACATCTGTCTTCTCTTCCTTCCAGAGCAGTAAGGAAAAAAAGGGAAATCACTGAAGAAGAACAATTTGGTGCTAAAATGTTTCCTATGTATGGTATGGCCAGGAGCATTAAAGAAATAAGATTGTTAACTAATATATTAAAACAAGTTAGTAATGATACTGCAGATTCTTTAGACTAACTGTCACGAGAGATAGTAGTGCTGCGAACCATGGTTTTGCAAAATCACGTGGCTCTAGACTTCACTTTAGCCACTAGAGGAGTCTGTGCTTTAATAGGTAAAGAATGTTGTACCTATATTCCTGATAACTCAGAAGAAATTCAGGATTTGACTGCACATATTCGGAAAGAAACGGCCAAATTGCACGAGTCAGACGGTTGGAATTTAAGTTCTTAGTTCACCTCCATTTTTAGTTCCATGGGCTCTATAGTTATTCATGGTCTGTTAATACTGTTTGTTGTATTTTTTTTTTTTTTTTTTGTCGTATGCCTAGTACTTATACTAATACGATGCTGCTTAAGTTGTACCGCTAAGCAAATGCAAAATAGCTTCTTAAACTCTGTGCAAAGAAACGAAGCGTATAATATGTATGTTAAACTAAAGGAAGGTAGAGACAGGAAAAATTAGATATTTATAGCCATGAGCCTTTTAACTTCTAATATGTTGGGCCAAAAGGGCAGAATGTGGAAATAAGTTTAACCAGGCCTCTTACTTGACAAAGAGAGAGAAAGCATCAGCATCTTTTTTTCTTCTCTGTGTTTTAAAATCTTTTAAGATAAGAAAAAACCTTCATGCCTTGTTTTGTCTTGATACATTAATCTCTGTGTGCAGATGTTAACCTCCTCCTTTCCCCCGAACCAGAAGCTGATAACTGTTCCCAAAACGCAGTGGGTTTTTTTTTTTTTTTCTCTGAATAAGTAAACTGCTTATGTGTGACAAAAGAATGATTAACATCTTTCTGTTTCTCTCAAGGTTGCTTTGTCTGAACCCTGCATCTTTTCTCGCCGTCTGAAGTATAAATAGGCTTGTAAACTTGTAGAGGTCAGAGTCCCTTTGAGAACTCTCCCTGTGATCACTTGTATAACTTTGAATAAACCTAGATGGCTCTGCCAATTCTGATACAACCACAACACAAAGTTTGATTTCTTCCACAATCTGTAGTATTGGTTCAGTACATCAATTATGACTGACATGACACCAGGTATCTAGTGTTTTCTACCTACAATAGATTGGTAAAAAATTGGCTTGGATCCCCCTCTACTCAACCATTTCTGTCTTGGGCCCTTTGGCCTCAGGGTCACAAGGCACCTATTACAAATGACCTGTGATTGGAAGTGCATCTGGTCTCAGTCCCCCAGGGCAGGAGAAGCCCACCCCTTCTGCTATGTTGTGACACCTTCTTGTGGCAACATCTGTTACTTGCAAGTCACAAACAAACTGAGTATATTTCGCCCCTCTGGATACAATGCAGGGAATTATGCAATTATATGCCTGAGTAATTTTGCATGTATAATGTATGACTGCACATAATTTCATAGACATTAGGGCTGGAAGGGACCTCGGAAGATCGAGTCCAGCCCCCTGCCCAAAGGGCAGGAAGTCAGCTGGGGTCATAGGATCCCAAGATAAGCATCCAGTTTTGTCTTGAAGGTGTTCAATGAAGGCGCTTGAACCACCTCCGGTGGCAGGCTGTTCCAGACCTTGGGGGCTCGGACAGTAAAGAAATTCTTCCTTATGTCCAGCCTGAAACGATCTTGTAGTAGTTTGTGACCATTCGACCTCGTCATCCCTTGGGGCGCTCTGGTGAACAAACGTTCCCCCAGATACTGGTGGTCACCCCTGATAAACTTGTAGGTGGCCATCAGATCACCCCTGAGCCTGCGCTTTTTCAGGCTAAAGAGCCCCAGGGCTCTCAGCCTGTCATCGTAGGGTCTGCTTCCCTGACCTCTGATCATGCACGTGGCTCTTCTCTGGACTCTCTCAAGCTTCTCCACATCCTTTTTGAATTGTGGAGCCCAAAACTGGAAGCA
>NW_005842781.1:286517-290444 GCF_000455745.1 Alligator sinensis | reverse complement strand
GCGCTTTGCCTCTCGTTGGCCCATAGACTTCTTGAGTCAGGTAGAGGTCATCCACGCACGAGAAGAAGCTTTGCTACCACTCGGATTTTGCTGAGCAATCTTCCCACAAGATGTCTGGGTAATTGAAGTCACCCATGACAACCATGGTCCTGGAGCATGCCGCCTCAGCCAGTTCCCGGGCAAACTCCTGGTCAAGCTCAGGACTCTGGGTGGGAGGTCTGTAATAGACTCCCACCATTGTGTCACCTGTAATCGCGTACTATCGCATAGTTCCCCAGGGTGTAAGTGGTAACTGGGAAGGGGAGCTCCTGCCTGAAGGAGAGGGGGTGGACATGGATGTATGTGTGTAGTTTGTGGATGGGTGTGGGTCCCTCTGCCACATGCCTCCCACCCCATGGCTGGGGCAAGCAGATGCCCTGGTGGCATGCAGTTGCAGCTGAGTGCCTGAGGCTGCACATGGTTCCCCCTGCAGTGCTGCAAACCCCACATGCTGGCACTAAGCCACCCCAATCTGCTCCAAAGGCACCTTCCAACAGGCTGAGCTGGGCTGACTCTGTACTGCCACATGCAGCTCCCAGGATTCACTGGAGTCTCATGCTTCTGTGGGCTCCATCTGCTGAAGTCAGAAGTACCTCAAATGCCTGTTAGTGGTGGGAGCTGTGCTGGGGTGGGGCATGTGTTTAGTAGAAGCTGTTTTGGGGGGTGGACACATGGTGCCAGGAGTTGTGCATGGGTTGGGTAGTGAAGGGGGCTGTATGGTGGGGCATATGGTGGCAGGGACTGTGTAGAGGGGATGTGTGGTGGCGGGGGATGTGCATGGGGTGGTGTGGTACATTGAGGTGGCATATGGCAGATAGGACTGTGCATGGGGGGGATGTGGAGTGGGGAAGCCCACACTCTCCCACAAACCCCATCCACTCCCATGTCTACAGCCACCCACAAATGCGCCACCCTCCACACCCCTTCACAATCCCCCCACTCACCTTTCAACCAGACCCCTCACATAAACACCTGCATATATTTCTAAAGAAGATTTAAATAGTGTATTTTTTTTATAACCACTATTATATATGAATGTACAGGCATGTCTCCTCTTATGCAGGAGTTAGGTTCTGAGGTCAGTGCGTAAGGCGTAAATCGCATATAGTCAAATCACCAGCGATTTGACTAGCGGTGACTGCCTCTGCCTCCAAAACCTCCCGCCGCCGCCGTGGAGCCGTGCTTAGAGCTGTGCAGCCGGTGGCTGCAGCGCAGTGTGGGGTGGTGGTGGGGATGGCTGCATGCTGCTGGGCCACCACTGCTGCAAACTCAAGCCCCGCCCCCATCCCACCCCACGTATAGTTGAATTCGCGCAAGTTAAATGCACATATGACACAAATGTACTGTAATTAATTTTGTATAATACTGAATTTTTCTGCACATAATTTCCTGTGGTGTACATTTGGCCTGTTCTTTCTTCTTTGGAACTGTATCCCTAAAATATTTCTATCACAGTGGGTGCAGTCTACACTCTCATTAATGTGCTATAGTTACAGTGCATTAAATTTAGTACCTGTATAACCAGGTACTAAATCAATGCACAGTAAGTAGTGCATTGGTCTTTACAGATGCCAACTGCACAGTAGCCTAAGACTATTTCACAGTAGCATATTAGTATGGGATTTTTTTCCCGGCACACTGCTACACAGTATTATTAGGCTACTGATCATGTAGTATCTTGTGCAGACACACCCAGTGAGCGTCCTCATGAAATTCTCCCCTGACTCCTATATACTTCCCCTACAATTACTGTTAGACTTGCAACTTCTTAGTCATGAGGTTTGCTCCGAGGCACCTATCATACTATAATGGAAGCCATACAGTTGTATCCTGATCCCTAAACCAGCCAGTCTCCCTGAGTGAGTCTAACTAGACCTGATATCTGCAGAGCAAAGAGGGAGGGAAGAAGAGTCGGGGGATTTTTACAAGGAGCTCTTTAGAAGACATGACCTTCCCCTGAACATATCATGGGGTCAGTGATGAGTAGAAGTGTGTTATGGTGATTCTTCCATCCTCCCCCAATGTGTCCAGGGGTGGAGATTGTAAGTGCAATGTGGTATCTCTTGTATGGTGTAGAGAAGAGGAGAAGATGGAGATACTTAATGAGTGCCAGCAGGATCCAACAAAGGAGAAAAGGAGCTCCCTGAGAGCTGCAGTTCCAGAGCAGCTGATCTGTGAAACTAGAGTGGCCCCGGAAGGAAGGGGAGAAAAGGAAAGACCTGGATGAAGAAGAGGAGGAGACCATACATCCCCAAAACCAGGAGGACAGGTAGGATGGCTGTGAGCAAGCAGCCCAGTAGCTAATAAGCTCCAAGGAGCTCTAATTAGCCAGGAGGAGCCAGCTGTGGGAAACACTGCAGGGAACAGAGTTTTAAGGGTGGAGCTGTGCAACAAAGGAATGGGTAGCCAGGAGAAGGCAGCTAAGCCTCTACTTACACAAGTAACACTTTGTTTAGCTTTTTCTTACATGCTGAGCCTGCATCCAAGCAGGTTGGCACAACTGCAGACCCAGGAACCTAAGCACTGTTTTGCACTGAGGTTGATTTCATCTGAGCTACACTAACTCGAGCAGAATGCCATATTTTCTTACATATAATCCACATCTTTTTTTTTCCCCAAAGCAGCTGGGAAAATCTTGGGTTCACATCATATGCAAAGAAATGTTCTTCATGGGCCTGGATATCTGATGGTAGGGATAGACAAGGGAGAGCAGCGGCAGTGCTAATTGCCATGTTTCTGGGGGTCAAGCCCTCAGCCCTGGCATACAGCTGCTGGCCCTGAAGTCCTGAACCCTGATGTGCAGCCCACAGCGCCCACTACTAGCATTTGGCTTCAAACCTGGTGACCCCAGATCACTGGTACTTATATTCCATGGTAAGATTTGTTTTGTTTTTTACTGCTTGGGGCTTTGCAAAAAGTAGAGTGCATGTTATATTTTTGGGATTTATTATATGAACAAAAGTTGGGTAAGTCAAGAACAGATCATCTGAGTTAATGCTGCAGCCCATACACTATAAAGCATAATTTTAAACAAGTACATAAAGTCATGTGGACACAACATTGTGCTTTAAGAATAGCTTATTTCAGTGTATTGTGAAGCATTGTTTATTCACTTGAAGCTAAGATAGGGCTGAATTAAACCAATATGAGCATTCCTGACACAGATGTACAGTTTAGTTTAATTACTTTACATTTTAATTTAATTAAACTAATGCAGGTCCCAGTGTGGATAATGTTGGTTTGATCCATGAGTTGCTTGATTCAGCTGAAGGTCAATCAGTTTCTAATTAATTTATGTTGTGTTGAGTGGTCTTGTCTGGTACTCCAAGAGTGTCCACCGAGCTGGAACAGCCCACCCAGCCTCTGCCCTTAATCACATTATCCCTCCTGCTTGTAAAGGCTGGGCTCCAAGAAAGATTGGGGGATTCCTACTGCACATCCATGTGGATGTCTGTAAATCTGGAGAAGAATCAGGCCCAGTAATTTTTGAAAATTTTCAGCTGACCTCCTAAGTTTGTCTTCCTTAGTCAGTAGCTAATGCTAACTCAGAAACTCAGAAGTTTTAAAAGTGATTTTTGTAGCTGTGATGGTCCAGAAATTATGCAAGTATTTCTTAGGGTGGGTGATATCTCATGGTTGTGTAAAGGCTGACTCTTTCATTTTGCTAAAAGGTTCTCAGATACCCTCCCTATTGGTCATGCTATGATGTCAGACAACTCTCTTCATGGATTTCTAGGGTTGGAAGGGACCTTGTAGATCACCAAGTCCAACCCCCTTCTCTGGACAGGAAAGAATTCTGGGGTCAAGCATTCTTTCCTGTCCAGCATTCACCCCAGCCAGGTGCTCATCTAATCTCTTTTTTTTTTTTTTTTTTTTTTTTTTTAAACA
>NW_005842781.1:278086-286507 GCF_000455745.1 Alligator sinensis | reverse complement strand
TTTTTTTTTAAACAGTTCCAAGGCAGGGGAAAGCACCACCTCCCTTGGAAGCCCATTCCATATTTTGGCAACCCTCACCATGAATAATTTCTTCCTGATGTCCATTCTAAATCTACTCTCCTCTAATTTGTGGCCATTATTTTTAGTAACCCAAAGGGCTTCCCTGGTAAACAGAGTATCCCCTATTCCCTGCTGATTCTCCCTAATGAGTTTGTAGACAGCCACAAGATCACCTCTCAGCCTTCTCTTGTGGAGGCTGAAGATATTCAGGTCCCTCAATCTGTCTTCGTAGGATCTTACCTGCAGGCCCTCAGCCATGTGTTTAGCTCTTCTCTGAATCCTCTCAAGGTTATCCACATCCCTCTTGAAGTGCGGTGCCCAAAAGTGGACGCAGTACTCCAACTGTGGCCTAACTAATGCCACATAGAGGGGAAGTATCACATCCCTAGACCAGCTCCTGATGCGCCTACTAATGCAAGAGTGCATTAAGAATGCAATAATAATTATGGGGAAGTGCAGTCATGCTAGAGGATAGGCTGGCAATTCAGGGCAATCTGGACAGGCTCACAAGGGGGGAATATCAAAACCTGATGACATTCAACACAAAGAAATGCAAGGTGCTTCACCTTGGGAGAGAGAACGCACACCACATTTATAGGCTTAGCAGTGCTAAACTCACTAGCACCATGACCAAAAGAGACTTGGGGGTCATGATTGACAGCAAGATAAGCACAAGTCCCCAATTTGATGCCGCATCCAGTAAAGCAAATAACTCTGGTTTGCATCTACTGATGCATCTCAAGCAAGATACATCCTGCAGCTGGAGTTCTGTATCCAATTCTGGGCTCCACACTTTAGAAAGGATATGGAGAAGCTTAAGAGAGTCCAAATGAGAACCATGCACATGGGGTCTAGAGGTCAAGAGTCCAGACCTTATGCGGAAAGTCTGGGAGGCATGGGACTTTTCAACCTGGAGAAGCAAAGGCTGAGTGCTGACTTGATGGCTGCCTATAATTATAAAAGGGATGTGCATCAGGAACTGGGAAAACATCTGTTCACTGGAGCACCCCAAGGAAATACAAGGTCTAATGATCACAAACTGCTGGAAAAGCATTTTAGACTGGACATAAGGGAGAAATTCTTTACTGTCCGAGTCTCCAGAGTCTGGCATAGACTCTCCTCAGAAGTGGTGCAAATACCTACTCTGGATACCTCTAAAAAATGTTCGGATGCTTATCTTGCTAGGGTGATCTGACCCTAGCTGACTTCCCTGGGCAGGGGGCTGGACCTGATGATCTCATGAGATCCCTTCCTGCACTAATGTCTATATGAAATCTATTAACTCTAGGGTTTGTTTCTGCACAAGTGTGGCACAGCAGGAACCTAAGTTTCCCATTCACCCTGATTGGTAACACAAGGAAAAAGACACCCTGTGATGAGTAAAATTTCACCTTGGCCAACCCAAAATAGCTTGACAGGAGACTGAAATTGTCGTGAATGTTTTTAGGGTGCCCAATGGGGTCTTTCTTTTTTGTTTATGAAGGGTTTGAGACTAGTAAAATCACAAGAGTGAATTTGTTCACTCAGGTTACTTTTGTTATAGAAACAGATAGCATTAGTTCTTCAACCAAAGAGAGAATCCCTAGGCATCTGAGGATAAGGTAGGTGGGTTCTGCTTAAGAATTCTGCAAACTCCCCATCTGATTCTAACCAAGTCCTCCATTCATGCTCCCAAATGGCCCTGATGGCAAACCTCGCTTTCTTAAGATAACCGGCCTTGTACTGTGTCTGATAATTCAAAAAGCCATAAGTTTTCCCTGTCAATGGGTTCCACTCATTTTCATTGTAGCAGGTGACACAGCTGTGGAAGAAGTAGCCATTAAATTCAAAGGCGTTGGGTTTTCCATCAATGATGGCATAGCCCTCTAAAAATAGTCCCCTATTTGAAATTCCCCACCCTGTAAAGCATGTCAAATTTAAATATTTTCTTTCTTGGAGATGTACATCAGCCACTGGATAGATGGGGTAAAAAATCTTTGTCTGTGCTGGTTGTCTGGGGGAAGTAGTGCTATGGTCTGCTCTTTCAAAAACATAAATCTGTACATGACCATACAGGCAGATGCCAATGTGATATATTGGAAAGAGTCTATACAGAGGTTTACCTGTTTGAGTTTACCCTCCTTTTTCACCATCTCTACCTGCATCTCACTTCTGTAATTTCATTCCTGTAGAGGTGACAGACCTTCAATTTTTTTTGTGTTTTGTTTTTTTCATGCAGCTGGCAATAATAGGGCAGTTCATTTTGTCAAAGGTCTTATCACGGTTGTTCTGATGCCATTCTAACATTTTTTTTTCTCTCTCACCAAGCATCATACTTGCAACTCCATAGTACTCTGCTTCTGGAAGAGGTCCCATATAATTCTGGTTTTCCCACATGTTAAAAAAAAGTGGGAAATGACCCTTGCATTTTTTAAATCCCATTGCCTGTGGAAGCTTCCTAAGTTTCATTTGCAAAAAAAGTTTAAATAAACTATGAAACAGATACTTGCACTGGTCACTTCTATGTGCATATGTTTACCATCTTGGGTGATGAGTTTCACATCCATCTTTTTTTTTTTTCCTTTAATAACTGGCTAACAATGAAGTAGCCTTTGGCAATGTGAGCTACAAAGGTGCAGCTCTGGAACTTTTTATCATTAAAGACTTTATTAAAGTCAGAAAGACTCTCTTCACCCTTAAATTCCCACATCTTTTCTGTTTTGGGGGGTTTTAGCCTCCCAAGGGTTTTCTAGTGCTAACCCCATTGCAAAAATGTAATTGGATGTATTCATTCCTGTCTCTCTTGCATGCATTCCAAATTGTAAAAAAATGTGACATGCAGTCCCCCTAAATATCCTGAGACCCCCAGATGACCCAGAATAGCCCTGGGGAGAAAGGGAAACTTGCTTTTGGAACAGGGACAGTTGGAGCCATGGCAACACACACAACTACTACAATGGTTTAAAAGCTTCCTGTCTCAGCAGTGCACAACTGATAGCATCAGCCACAGGCACCACTGCAGGTAATTTAAAAGGCATTCAGTGTGCTGGCAAGGGGAGGGAGAGAACTGCCTCTGAGACGGCCAAGGTCAAGGAAGAGATTGTCTCTGGACACCAAGTCAGATCTGTGCTGGGGCCATGGGGGACCTATTAGCATGGGGCAAAGAGTCTCTAGCAGGGGGAAGCTAGAAAAATAGAGCCTAATCCTAGATCAAGGAGAAGCTTCCATAGGGAGTGAAGAGAATTAACTAAATCCTAATAGGAAAGTGGGGTCCCGAATAGAAAACTCCTCCAGAGTGGAGGCTTCCTTGGTTGTTTTTTTTTCTACATTGTTGACATTTATTCTGAGAGGACACGGGGCACAAGTGTACCCTCATCCAAAGCCTGCTGCAGGGAACCAGGACTCCTTGAGAACCAGGACAAGGTAGACTACCTTGAGAGAGCCAGGAAGTTAGAAAAAGAACAGTCAGACTTGACTAGCATTTCCCAGAAGAAGCAGAAGCAGGGATATCAGTTGATGAAGATTGGAACCAGACAAAGCCAAAGTTCCACAACTGATTATAGTATCTCAGAACTGATGGTTGGCATGTGGCCAGGGTGTAGGGGAGGCAAAGCCCCAATGTCAATCACTCAGGAAACAGTGAGTACCCCAAGCAGGGACTTCCGTATTTACATCACTGAATCCCTCCTTTGAATTCTATTCCATCAAGTTATGGCAGGAAACTTGAGAGGAGTGGAAACTGCTTTGGGTACTCTAGAAATCAGTCATCAGGTAAGCAGGGACATTACAGTGGTGCATTGGCCACGAACAGGAAAGGATCAGTGATCTGACCCAGGGAATATTCATTATGCAACCGGCATCTATGTCACAAATGGAACTGCTGGGCCAGGCTCTTCAGGACAGGTCTTAGACATGCAACAGCAGCAGGGAGTGCCTCACCAAGAATGGCTCCAAAGAAACTTTCTGCTGTTCAAAATGCCACGAACAATGAAAGATGACAACCTAGAAGGCTACATTGAATCATTCAAGGGGACTATTTTGCAAGTGGGGCTATATTGCACCTACTGGAGTCACCAATTAGGGGCATTAGTAGTAGATAAGGCCCAGGTGGTATATCGATCTCTCTCAAGGGAAGATGAATGTAATTATGAGACAGCCAAGATGGCAATCCTATGCTACCTTGAAATAATGCCAGAAAACTATAGGTTGGCCTTTTGGGCCCATAAATTATGTGAAGACAGGTATTCTCTCATTTTCATGCAATTGCTAAAAGATACGCTGAACAAATGGCTTCCCCCGCGTTGTACAAATTATTAATTGGCTCAAATGACGAGCAAGACGTTATGAGAGGGATAAGGCAAGATGCTGTATTTATTGATTAAAATATTCAAAAGAGTACTCATACATACACGCATACACACTCATGCTCGATCACTCTACAGATGTTATAGTTACCAAAATCAGTTGCTCAGTACTATACACTAGGTGGGCAGCCTAGTTAATGTGAGATCAGAAACTGGGGATACAGATGTATCCGTGTTCCAGTGAAGTCCACAGAGTATTACCCTATCCCTTGCTGCCAAGCCTTTCTCCTTTATAAGTTTACCAAATTGGTGTTGGGTGACTGGTCCACCTTTTCTGATTCTGTAGTTCCTTTGTCTGAAATCTCAGTTCTTTTCCATCCTGACAAGCAGTTCATCATTGTCTTTAGGTGTTGCTCTTCAATCACTTCATTTTACAACATCCTTCCATTATCACTGGTGTGGGCTGTGTCTAGAGTCTCTAGCTTTAGATGTTGCAGAACTTGTCTTCAATCTATCTTTTCTGTTTACCCTTATTCTTTGCCTGGTACAGACTGGATTCTTCAGCCACTTCAACATGATTCACCATTTGGTAACTTGTTTTCTGACATATAGTTTACTCTACTTTTACCATTCACTCATTCGTTCATTCACCCATACATCCAAATATATATAAGAACACAATAACAAAAGATAAAGATACAATAACAAATTTAATTCATAATAGCAACTTAAAACCACTACATTAAAACATAAAATAAAATGACTGCTATATTCATGCTAAACGTTATTGATTTATACTAAAGTTTAATCAAAACTAAATATTATTAAAATGCAAAAAATTCAAATTAGTTTAAAAAGAAATAAACCAATGCTGGTGAAACACTGAACTGCCAGGACCATGATGGGGTGATTGATCAGGTCTATTGGAACACTTTGTGAGACCTGCATGAGGATACACAGAGGTGGGTGCATAGGCACCAACCCTACAATTGGGAGGAGGCTGTATGGATTGCAGAGGCTTTCGTGGTATCTGAATGCAATAGAGGCTGGGGTAGAGGCCGAGGGCCCCCTAGCATGAGTGGGCCACATGAAAAAGGTAAAAAGCAAGGGCCACAGAAAGTAACGAAATGTGGGGTGGGGTGTTATCATTGTGGTAAGACAGGCCATGTGGGTAAAGAGTGCTGACTAGGCCTAAGTGTTTTGAGTAGGTCTTCTGCCCCTACCCAGTTGTTTTGAGAGTGTTCTTGAGAGGAGGAACAAGAGGAGCCTATGGACTGTAGTTTTGGTGATAGGACCCAAGCAGGTGGTTAGGAACAGACTGTTGTCACCGCCTAGATTGGGGAACAGCTAGCGAGAGCTACTCTTGACACTGGATGGTTTCAGTCTCTCATCCGAGCTGATGTGGCACCAATGGCCAGAGTCTACCAAGCTGAACTGCTCACAGTGTCATGCATTCTGAGAGGGGAAATGCATTTTGAGAGTTGCTATGTCCCCCTCCATGTAATGCAATCCCAGGGTGCGTTGAGAGTTGGCACTGACCCTCTCCTGTGAGATGATCATAGGCAGGGAGTGGAAGCCAATATACAATGAGTTAGATAGAATGTAAGAAACTGCGACAGGGTGACAGATGGCTCAGTGAAGTGTCTAGTACAAGCACAGTAGAGACTGATACAAATATTGATTTAGAACAGGTCACCAGCCCTGCCCAGTTTCAGCAGGATATAATCACAAAGAGGTGAAACGTCTGGCCCTATGTCCCTCATAGATTCATAGATGTTAGGGTCAGAAGGGACCTCAATAGATCATCGAGTCCAACCCCCTGCATAGGCAGGAGAGAGTGCTGGGTCTAGATGACCCGAGCTAGATGCCTATCTAACCTCCTCTTGAAGACACCCAGGGTAGGGGAGAGCACCACCTCCCTTGGGAGCCCGTTCCTGCCAAATGGGGGGGCTACAGGAAATTTTGGGGTGGCTATAGCCCACCCCCCCCCAACCTCCCCCAGCATTACCCCTGCTGGTAGGACATACAGCAGGGTGTAGAGCTGCTCTGAAGCCAGCCTGGGATTTTGTGCCAGTGTGGTCCAAAGCCAGGCCAGAGCCATGATCAGCCTGTATGCCCTGGCAGGGACATGCAGGCAGCTGACCATATCTCTTCTCCGGCTTCAGACCACACTGTCACTGTTGCAAGGGGCTGGGGTAGAGCCATGATTTGCTGCTTGAACACCCCTGCCCAGGGCATACAGCCTGCAGATCACAGCTCTACTCCAGCTCTGGACCACTACAAGATTCCAGCCTGGCTGTGGAGCAGCTCCATGCCCTGCCAGTGCTGCTGGGGCTGGTTTCCATGGAAACCCCAGCTCCATGCTATCACAGTGTGGTTGCTGCTGGGGTCTCCATGGAAACTGGCCACAGCCATGTGAGCACAGACTACTAGGAAATAGTCCGGCCACCAGCCAGATCTGCCATTTTGCCTACCCCTGAATTATAACTTTTTTTTGTTTAAGTCACCTATTACAAAAAAGCCCAATATGACTGACCTCTAAATAAAACAAGCCCCAAAAAACTGAACCCATGACTCGCAAAATATTAAAGTAACTTAAAAAAACCCAGCCCAATTCTGCTTATTATAAATGGACTTAGAAACCTTGGCAACTGTCCACCTACAGAGCTTGGTCCTCACCACATACGCTTAGTATGCTTAGTAGCTCCACATTCCAGATGCCAGCTTGAGGGTTGGGGGTGGGGCATAGGCCGGGGTCGGGGGGGCAGGTCTCCAGTCAATTGTGACTGGCTGCCCTTGGGGTTCAGGGTTTATCCATTCACTCCTATGGTCAGCACTTACAAAAAAGAATGGAGTGCCTGCAGGTTTAGGCAAAACCTTTCCCCCACCTTGACCCAGCAATGACCCACAGTGACCTAGGTAAACCTAGGTGAACTTCAGTGTTTGGCTATAAAAAATGGGCTATAAAACTTAAGTGTTTTATAAAACTTGTGCTATACTACTTCAGTGTTTGGCTGGATTTTGCAAGCAACTACAGGGTGGTCAAGGGGTGGGAGAAACTTTGCAACTTCCCTTGGCCAGGTCACCCCAATAACCTTTCAGCCAGTTGTAGCTTGAATGCTCCCCCATTTCCCCCAAGAACCCCATGAAATTTCTGGCTGCTTTTATGCAAAAGGGAACAGCACGGTTCTGGTAACCCTACCATGAAGCTACAGCTCTGCCACTTGGTGAATAGTGGGTAAATGATATCTGGCCCTGCCTGATACCCCTGGCTTCCCCCTGCCCCCCAACCAGTGCTGCCCCAGGGGTGAGACAGCTGGCTGAAGGAGCCTGTTGAAGAAAGACTACAGGCATTTAGCAGGAAACGAACAAAGCAGCTGGCAGAAGGACCTACAAGGGGGTGGAAAATGCTGGTAGAATCAGTAAATCTGATTAAAAACTGCAGGTTGCCTGTTGAGGGGGAGGGGGGAGGATGCCTACACACTGGCTGAAAAAAAAAAGATGCCTCTCACTTTGGTCCTGGGGAGTCTTTGGGACCTACCCTGTTTGGACCTGGGGAGTCCTGTGAGCAGGCAGGCTGCATTTGCTCTGAAGGGCAAATCAAAGTGTTCTGGAGCATCCTTTTCCCTCCCCCGCCACTTTAGGTGACCAAGCAGTTCTTAATTCCCTGATGGAACCAGGGGTGGATTATGGGGTGATGGTGCTGCTGTCAGTAATCATGCCTCTTGAGGTGCCTCTTGAGGTGCCAATGGTAGCAAGGCACAGAGGGGCACTCATGCCAGGGCCATGCGGGGGTGGGGGGGGTGGAGGTGGAGGGATGACTGTGTAGACCACCACAGCTTGGTGTGGGGCGCTCTGCAGGCAGCTACAGCTTTCAGGGGATGAATTTTTGGGAGTGAGGGGATTGCTGGTTTGCCGGCTCCCCCTGCTGTAATTGAGTACCAGAGAGATCAATGGGGAGGATTGTTTCATAGATGTTAGGGTCGGAAGGGACGTCAACACATCAAGTCCGACCCCCTGCATAGGCAGGAAAGAGAGCTGGGTTTAGATGACCCCACCCAGATGCCTATCTAACATC
>NW_005842781.1:266762-277907 GCF_000455745.1 Alligator sinensis | reverse complement strand
GAGTGGCCCTTCTCTGGACCCTCTCCAGGTTATCCGCATCCCACTTGAAGTGCGGTGCCCAGAATTGCACTCAGTACTCCAACTGCGGTCTGACCAGCGCCCGATAGAGGGGAAGTATCACCTCCTTAGATCTATTCATCATGCATCTGCTGATTAACGATAAAGTGCCATTAGCTTTTCTGATGGCTTCGTCACACTGCCGACTCATGTTCATCTTAGAGTCCATTAGGACTCCAAGATCCCTTTCCACTTCCGTGCCACCAAGCAGGTCATTTCCTAGGCAGTAGGTGTGCTGGACATTTTTCCTCCCTAGGTGCAGCACTTTGCATTTCTCCTTGTTGAACTGCATTCTGTTGTTTTCTGCCCATTTGTCCAACCTTTCCAGGTCTGCTTGCAGCTGTTCCCTGCCCTCCGGCGTGTCCACTTCACCCCACAGTGTTGTGTCATTAGAAAACTTGGACAGAGTACTCTTCACTCCCTCGTCCAAGTCGCTGATGAAGACATTGAAGAGTATCAGTCCCTGCGGGACCCCACTGCCCACACTCTTCCAGGTCGATACCGACCCATGCCCTACGACTCTCTGGGTGCGACCCTCTAGCCAATTCGCCACCCACTGAACTGTGTAGTCATCCAAGTCACAGCCTCTTAACTTGTTCACCAGTATGGGGTGGGATACCGTATCGAAGGCCTTCCTGAAGTCTAAGTATACAACAACCACCCCTACTCCTGCGTCCAGGCGTTATGTTATGCAGCTCCACCTATTGTAATTTACTGTGAATTGCACACTGAGCTTTATTTGATTTCAAAGCTGACCTTAAAGCACACCATGTCAATTTTAATAAACCTGTTTAACTTAGTGAGGATTAAACCCCCCTCATGTGTACAGGTGTCCTACAAACTGACTCATTGAGAGATGCATGCACAGTCTTTAGTGACAGCCTGCTTCACCTGCTTGAATTTGCTGAGGATGTCTCTGAGCCATTGGCTGTGGCCGACTGCACAACATCCATGGCACACTAAGGCAGCAGTCTCCTCCTGCCTGGGCTTGTGGGCAGGGGTGGGGGAGGGTTATTAGCATCAGTTGGATTCAGAGAGACGAGCTTTGTATGTTAAGTCCTCACCTTTTCCTATAGCTTGCTAGGATCCATAAGGGGGAGCTTCTCCCTGGCCATCTACCTGTACTGAATTTGTCCCTGGGCCTAGCAGTGGCAAAAGAGCTGGACATATATCTTACCAATATCCTACTATCTCTGAGCTGAGGGGAAGGCTAGCTGCTGTCCTTATCAGGCCATGCATAACTCCTGGAAGGCTGCTGAAAAGTCCACATCCTCTAGCAGGCTGTTGTTTAAGGGCCAGTAGACCATCCCTGGATGATCTGGCTGCAGCATGACCCAAGAATGGGTGAGGTAGTGATTGCTGAAGGGGACTAACCTAATGCTAGAGGCATGGATTTGGGCAGAGAGAGATGAACAATGAGATGTAAATTTGTTCCAGTTGAGAGTAGTGCACCTACTCCTCCTCTACCCTCACAAAGGTGAAGGTGGTAGTGGAATGCCAGATGTCCACCAAGGAGTAGTCTGAGATGACCCCTATGATGATGCTGGTGATGGCCTGGCTCCATGCCCTGCCTGTCCTGAGCCTTGAGGGTGATATTCAAGTCCCCACTGAGGTCCAGGCACTTAAGAGGGTTGAGGGTGCCAAGGTAGGCATCCACCTTCTGGTAGAACTGGGCCATCTGAGTTCTGCACAGGGATGTAGACATTCAGCAGGTTCAGAACAAGCTCCTGTATCTTGATGAGGAGATAGAGCAGGCAGTCCAACACCACCTCAACTTCATGGAGGATATCTGGCTACAGGCTGATGGAGAAGGGGGTAACCACCCCACACAATGTCTCCATGAGTTGACTGAAGTACACACCGTTTCTCCTCTCCAGCTGCTAATGGGTTTTGGCAGCCAGAGTCATGTGGGTCACCTGCCAGAAGAGCACAGAGTACCCTCCCTCCCAAAGGAAGAAGAGTACCTGGCACCTGTGAAGACCCATGCTGCAGCCATGGATGTAGAGAGTCACAATCTTGAGTGACTTCATTGCCAAGGGAGTGTCAGCCATCTTGGAAGGGGCCTTGTGAGTGATAACACCAGACCTGGGGCCTGGCAGCAACATCACTTTCCTCCAATAAACATACAGGTAGTCATGGGAGCTGCAGGCCTGTGTGTAGGTCTTTGTGTTGTGTCATTTCAGTCCCTTGTCTTCCCCTACCAGCTCCTTCATGACATTAAGGATGCAGTGGAAGTCTCTGCAGAAGTCCAGGGTGAGATACACCTTGTTCAGGGAGTACTGTGTGCTTTCCCTTTCCAGGAACTGGAGCAACTTCCCTGGGGGCTGCTGGGGCAGACAGGACCATGGGCTCTACAGGGCCTGCAGGCCCCCAGACATCCGCATCCTGGGCCTGTGGTTCAGTGGGCTCCTCCTGACTTCTGGGGGTAGTGGCAGTTGTCTGGTTGGGGTGGAAGCCTGGTGGAGAATTATCTGAACCACAGTCTGCTGTTTCCCCAGCCCTGGCAGAGGCAACAGTGCAGCCCCTTTGAGCAGCAGCTGGGTCAGCTCAAGTGCTGGTAGGGAAGAACAATGTGCAGGGTCCCTCTCAGGGTTGTTCTTGTCAGGAGACCCCACTTCAACCCCCTACCCTCTCCTCTGTTGGGACCACTGGGAGGTAATGGGTAGATCCGGGATGGTTTCTATGGGTATTTTTTTTTCAGAGGGCCTGGAGGAGAACCATTGGGCACCAAAGTGGTATTGGTGCCAAACCCAGAACCTTGGGGAAGGGGCCATGGACTGGATGTCAGTTTTGAAAGCATGTGCCAGGACAGATCCAGGGCATTGGGTTTGGCCACAGCCCAACCCTACTGAAAGTATCCTGATGCTCCATTATAAATCAAGGCTTAACCACCACCCTGACACATGTAGCAGAAAGGGATGAAAGTGGAACATCCTAGGGTGCTTATAGATGTGGGGAAGATAACTAGTAGGGTGGAATTACTAGACTCTCACAAAGTATGGCTTATTTTAGTAGGATAAAAACATTTTGAAGGCCACACAGAAAGCAATAAGCAGTCTTTACTCACATGAGCTTATCAGGCACCAACCACCTGCTAGTTGGGTTCCTGGCAGGTACAGACACAAGTTTATTAGCACTTTGTTCCAGAGTGAATCTCTATGCCATATCCTACATCAGGTCTCAGATCTAGGGAGCCTGATCCCTCCCCAGCCATAGGCTTGTCATGTTATACCAATCTGCTGGCGGGTGCAGCCCCGGCTGGGCTCCTCCCATCCCCAGCAGCACATGGGAAGCCAGATTCAGCCGCATGCCACTGGCCTGGAAAAGTGGCATACTTTGTGAGAGTCATTGCCTCTGTATGAGAAAGCAGAAGCATAGCCACTGAACTAAATTCATGCCCTGTGGGAATAATCACAATTCAGCAAAATGGGCGGGAAGGAAAAAACAGAGTTCTAAGTGCACACCCTAAAAGAGGCCATGAAAGAGTCAGAAGCACAACCTTAGAACCAGGACAGCTATCTGGTGATGGCAGTCCAGGAGGCATGATGGGAATCGTCTACTCTCATGAGATTTAGGAAAGCAAGAGGACATGAGAACAACGTGTAGGCAGAGACAGTGCAGGGCCTTGGAGCCATGTTAATAAGTGAGGACAATTGTGTTCCCACTCTGGTCAGTGATTAATTGTGGGTACATCTTCACTAGCTTCAAGCCACTCAAACCTGCTGCCAAAAAATAAGCCCTTCCTACTCATTTACACTTTACCTGCTCTGAACTGGAAATGAGGCAGTGAGGGCCCCTTCTAGCGTGGTCCAAGGACAGTAGAAGCAGATCACACACAGAGAGTGAGAGATGTTCCCAGAGTGTCCTCACCACCACATTTCTTCTGAAAAGCAAGGATATCCTGAGGTTCATTTAATGTTTGTAAACTGCTTGGAGAGCCCCACAGAGATGCGCTGCATAGAAATGCAAAATATATTTTGACTTATTTGGTTGGCACCTTGGGCTGAGATTTTCAAAGCTGAGTCAAAAGGCCACCTTCCATTAAAATGAATGGGATTTAGAGGGCTCCAAATCTTTTATGACAACTTTGTAACATGCCTATCTACCCCTTTTTGCAAATCTCAGCCATAGTTTGAAAGCTCAGCCAAAGAATATAAGAGCATAAAAAGTGCCATACTTGGGCAGCCCAATGGTCCATCTAGCTCAGTCTCCTGTCCCGAACAGTGGCAGAGATGGATGCTATAGAGGGAGAGTTTTGAACTGGTTAGTCCAATTTCATTTTCATTTCCTGCAACTTCACTGGTGCCAAACATCACGTGACATCACTTCCTGATGTGAGGTCTTTGAATGTAGCTCGCCGGCCCACTGGGTGATAAAAAGTTCATGATTTGGCCCCACGTTCAAATAGGTTGGACACCCCTGAACTAGGGCAACTGGTAGCAGATAGGATGGGCAAAGTGGAGTTTCTAAATGTTTTCTTTGCATCCATGTTCCGGGACATGAATACAAATATGCATCCCATTGGGACCTTAGGTAAGACCAGCATAGATACCAACCCACCAACTGTTCAAGCTGACTTAGTAAAGGGGCACCTGGAGGGGTTGAATGTATTTAAGTCAACAGGTCCTGATGATCTTCATCTTAGGGTACTTAGGGAATTAGCTGGAGTCATAGCAGAGCCACTGGCACAACTGTTTGAGCACTCGTGGTACTCAGGACAGGTCCCAAAGGATTGGAAAAAGGCCAATGTGGTCCCTATTTTCAAGAAGGGGGAGGAAGGAGGAACCGGGTAACTATAGGCTGATTAGTCTCACCTCTATCTTTGGCAAGACCTTTGAGTAAATTTCATAGATTTCATAGACATCAGGCTGGAAGACACCTCGGAAGATCATCGAGTCCAGCCCCCCGCCCAAAGGGCAGGAAGTCAGCTGGGGTCATAGGATCCCAGCAAGATAAGCATCCAGTTTCATCTTGAAGGTGTTCAATGAAGGCGCTTGAACCACCTCCGGTGGCAGGCTGTTCCAGACCTTGGGGGCTCCGACAGTAAAGAAATTCTTCCTTATGTCCAGCCTGAAACGATCTTGAAGTAGTTTGTGCCCATTCGACCTCGTCATCCCTTGGGGCACTCTGGTGAACAAACGTTCCCCCAGATGCTGGTGGTCACCCCTGATAAACTTGTAGGTGGCCATCAGATCGCCCCTGAGCCTGCGCTTTTCCAGGCTAAAGAGCCCCAGGGCTCTCAGCCTGTCATCGTAGGGTCTGCTTCCCTGACCTCTGATCATGCACGTGGCTCTTCTCTGGACAATCCTCTAAAATTGTTAAGGATTACATTTGTGGGGGACCAGCGGGTAAAATGATGCTAAGGGGCAATCAGCATGGGTTCATAGCAGGCAGATCCTGCCTGCCTAACCTGGTTTTCTTTACAACTGGGTCACAAAATGCTTGGACAGATAGAGGTAGATGTTATTTACTTAGATTTTAAAAAGGCCTTTGACACAGTGTCACACCCATTTCTTATAAATAATCAGTTGCAATGTAGATTATTACTCAGTCTAGTGGGTAGAAAATTGGCTTATGTGATGCACCCAGAGAGTGGTGATGGACCAATAGGTTTCTACCTGGAGAAATGTGGGCAGCAGATTCCCCCAAGGCTCTGTCCTGGGACCGGTACTATTCAATATCTTCATTAGTGACTTGAACAAGGGAGTAGAAAGCACCCTGTCCAAGTTTGCTGATGACACCAAACTATGGGGGGAGGTACACAAACTAGATGACAGGGAGCGAATCCAGGCAGATTTGGACAGGCTGGGGAAATGGGCCAAACAGAAGAATAGGATGCAGTTTAACAAGGCAAGTGTCGTGTGTTGCACCTGGGGAGGAAGAATCAGCAACACTCCTACAGCCTGAGAGGTACCAATCTAAGTAGCACAACTGTGTAAAGGGATCTCAGAGTTGTAGTCGACTATTAACACGATGAGATAATAAGTAAAGCTAACCACACCCTTTATTCCATAAGTAGGCGCATCTCAAATAGGTCTAGGGAGGTGATACTTTCCCTCTATGTGGCATTGCTTAGGCTGCAGCTGGTATACTGTGGAGAGGGTTCAGAAGAGGGCCACTCATCTGATTAAAGGCCTACAGAAAAAACCCTATGTGGACCGATTGGGAGACCTGCACCTCTTCAGCCTCCAAAAGAGGAGGCTGAGAGGTGATCCTGCTCCTCTTCAGCCTCCAAAAGAGGAGGCTGAGAGGTGATCTCGTGGCTGCCTACAAACTCATCGGCGGGGTGGGAGGGGGATCAGCAAGAAATAGGGGATACAATGTTTACCAGGGCACCTGTCAGGGTAATTAGAAATAATGGCCACAAACTGGACAAAAGCAAATTCAGATTGGACATCAGGGAAAAAAATTCTTTACAGTGAAAGTTGCCAAAATATGGAATAAGCTTCCAAGGGAGGTGGTGCTGTCCCCTTCCTTGGAGGTGTTTAAAAGGAGATTGAACAGACACCTGGCTGGCACCAGTACTCATTCCTGCCCAGGACAGGGGGTCGGACTCAAGATCTAATAGGTCCCTTCCAACCCTAACATCTATGAAACTATGAACTAAAGCTCATCAAATGAGCTTTAGTTTAAAGTGCCCTGCTGCCATTTTTCAGTGCAGGGACACTGATTCGTGTGACTCTGGAGGTTTTTTGAGCATGTTAATTTCCACACTCCAGTAGACTCGATTAATCAGGTCTGCTCTGATGTGCTGGATTTACATCACATTGGAACAGACTCACTGAATGTCTATAGGAGCCCCTACATGCACCCATGAAGTCCAGTTTTCAGCAGCAGCTAGAGTTTCAGCTTTTGGCTGAGCAAATTCAGCTCTGAAAGGGCTAAAGCTGTAGCTTTGACCTGAGCAGGAGAGGATGGGTGAGTGAGTGAGCTTAAGATTTGTTTCTCTTCCTGATGTATGCAGCCATAACTCTGGAAAAAATTCCACCTCCCATGCTTTCATTCTGCTGACTCAAAACAAGGTATGCAATTTATTTGGGGGGTGTGTGATGTAAGAGAAAAGACTTTCTACTTACTGTGGTTTCCAGTCATGGCAGGGATGCAGCTGGTTCTATATAACCACAGGGTTCCTTTCCCTGACATCATGCTGCAGCCAGCTCTGGGGCAGGAGCCTCTGGATATCCACAGAGTTATTTTTTCTTGCCATCAAAATGCAGCCGATTCTGGGTTGTGAGTCTCTGGATATGTAGAGTTCTTTTCCCTGATGCTACAATACAGCCAGCTTCAGAGTAAGAGCCTCTGAATATATTGATTTATTTTTCCTGACAGCAAGATGCAGCTCTCTCTGGGGTGGGGACCTCAGGATATTCACAGACGTCTTTCCCCTGGCTTCAAGATGCAGTCAGCTCTGGGCTGGGAGCTGCCATGGATCCAGGGCTTCTGGTACAAGAGGCAGCCAGCTTGTTGTTGAAGAAGACAAGACAATGTCTTTCTTAGGGCATTTTGTATGCCAGAAAGAATGGTAATAGCCTGAGCTATTTGAAGAGATAAGGCCATGATTAACCAAAAAGACATTTGGTGACCTTGAAATTTCGGTTCTTTAGGTCTGGACCCAGGAGGGAGAGTGGGTGGGGTTATTAAGCCTCCCAAAAAGGTGTACCTGGACCCCCATGTCTGAACACCTAAGAACAGGAGGCAGATGAATAGGAATGAGGAGTTAGTGACTGGACAGCTGTGGGCTGGGCTGTTAAGGTGTCCTTGCTCCCACAATCCCAGCAGGGTTTGGTGGATGTAGGAAGGGCTTTTCTTCTCCTTTCCTTCCTCCTTTCTCTTCTAGGCTCAGCAACCAAGAATCAGAAGACTGGCTGGAAGAAGATGCTATGCTGGCTTCCTGGGGCACCCTTGTCCTGCGTCTTGCCCAGGCTAGGAATGTGGCTGCTACAGCAGTTACAACCACCAGGGGTGCCCTTGCTCCCTGCCATTGAAGAATGGGACTGAGGGGTGGGTGTCCTGTCAGGCTCAGCCACTAGGGGGATCCCAACCAGACCCATGATGTGCAGGGTCAGCCAGGAGATCCACTGGTGGGGAGACTCAGATGCTGGGGCTAGAGCAGGTTGCAGGGCTGGGAGCTCTGCTCACAGCCATGGACACCCATGAAGCCCAAGCCAACATGCTCTGGGGTTCAGCCCCACAGAACTCCTGGGTTCTGTTTCTGCCCTCGGCCTAGTTTTCCCCACCAACACCTGACACTTTCTTCCCTGAGCAAGATACCTTGTGACTCAGTTTCTCAGGTGAACTGGGAAGCATTCTGGGAAGCTTGCTTCCTTTCCAAGCTGTTGTCTGCATCTCCTTCCAGACTTAGGTGTCACCAGAGCCATTGTGTTTCTAGGCATGCCAGCTGGGGAGGGCTATGAATGTACCTTTCAAAACCTTGCTGAGGTGGGGCTGTCATCACAGGACTCCAGGACCTGGGGCCTCAAGACTTGTTGGCCTCAATCCTGGCCTGACCTATTCCTACAACTGAGGTGTTTGGCTGTGATTCAGGAACTTGGGGAGGGGAGTGGAGGGAAGGACAGTTTCCCTCTGGTCCCAACCACAGTATACTGTATTTCCTGGTATTGCATACATGTTCCCCCACCACACTTAAGCTTGGCAGAGTCTCTGCCACAGAGTCTCTTTGTACAACCTTTGTCATGGCACCCTGTCTCAGTCTCCCTGTTGCTTTAGCTCTTGGTTCTTTGCAGTCTAGGCCTCTGCAGCTGTCACAACTCCTGGTGCAGGAGTCAGAGGCTGGGGTGTACACAAGGCTGCCTCGGAAACGGAGGATAGAGATTAGTTTTTGGCCAGAGCCCTGTCCTGCCCCAGCCTAACTGGGCCTAGTTGACCTCTTGGGACCAATCCAAACCCAGGTTTATGAGAAGGTAGTAATGATCCTCTCCTGGGATCTGCCTCCTCCCTGTCTGGGGTCCCCTCCAGTGCACCTAGTAGCCCCTGTCTTGTCTCTCCTCTTGTTACAGCCCTGCCCAGCTCTCATCTACCTGGCATTGCTGGGCAACCTCCTGCAGGCTGCCTGTCTCCTACTGCCTCCCTCACACTGCCTTTGGGACCTCTGCTCCTTTTTCACTTCCACATCAACTCCATGGAGCCCTATCTCCCTTCCTTGCTGCCCCATAGTCAGACCTGGTTCACTCCCTTTCAGCACCTGCTCTCTGCCTCTTTGTGACACAGAATGGGAAAGATGCAAAGAACACATGCAGCCACTAGAGAGCACCACGTCCTACTGAGAGGGAGTGAACTGAACAGCGCGGGGACTAATACAGCTCCTATCATCCAGCATTGTGTACCAGCACGGTTAATGGCCTGGTGGGTAATGAATGAGCTGAATAGAGGAATGTCAAGACTTAAGAATATGGGAATTGCCATTTACTGAGTCAGATAAGAGACCATTGCCTTAAGATTCCTCAACAGGACCTGGAGAAACAGTTTAGTGACTCTGGCCAAATCCTGGAGTGCTGACCTCCTTTGAACTGATTAATCTGCATTAGCAGTGCTCCAATGAGGCTGCTTCTTGACTGGGGTCCTGAAATGAGGTCATAAACATTATTTAAGATTCAGGCTACCTGGGCTGGGGGACTCTATTTTTCCCCTGGGCCCCCTGCAGAGGGGAAGGGGAATGCTGAAATCCTAGCTGGATCCTGAGGCCAGGTGGTACAGAGAGCATGGGTGATGCATAGGGGTGCATGTGCACCCCTGAGCGTGGTGGTGCACCCCCTATGAAAAGGCAATGCTGACACTGTTGGAGGTGCCTGTGGGTGGTCAGCCATCGCCAGTGGCATCTGAGGGTGTTTGCCGCCCCCTGCTCAGCGCTAGCCACCCCTCTCCCCCCGCTGCCGACAGCACCAATGGCATCTGTGGGAGCCCCCTGCTTACCACCACAGTGCTCCCTCCACCTCAGTCCAGCTGCAACCCCCAGCTGCTGGGGCACATGTCATTCGTGATGCATCCAAATTCCCAGGGACTAACTTCTTTTGAATCAAGACTCCCCCACTCTCAGACTGCTGAGCCTTGGGTCAAAGACTCCCCAACAGGGGCAGGGGTGATACAAAATATACCTTGAACCAGGACAATGCTTTGTTTTTTGTATGTTGTGTTCTGGTGTTTGTCTGAAATAAATCAGGGGTTTGTGTTCATACTGCTTGCAAGGGAAGGGTTTCGGGGGGTTTTTGGGCACCCTAGTGAGTCATTTAGTGTTTCCCAGGTGCTCTGGGTGGGGGGGCCAAGCCAAGGTAAAATATATGGCAAGGTAAAATATATGGCCTAAAAAATAGGTGGCCCCTATTTTCAAGAAGGGGAAAAAGGATGATCTGCATAACTATGGGCCAGTTAGTCTCACATCTATCCTTGGGAAAACATTTGAAAAAATTATTAAGGACCACATTTGTGAAAGTCCAGTAGGAAAAATAATGCTGAAGGGTAACTAGCATGGCTTCATAGCAGGTAGATCCTGCTGCCTAACCTTGTTTCTTTTTACAACCATGTCACAAAATGCTTAGATGCAGGAGTCGGGGTAGGTGTCTTTTACTTGGATTTTAAAAAGGACTTTAATACAGTCTCACATCCCATTCTTATAAATAAATTAAGTGGTTGTGAGGTAGATTACTACATGGTCAGGTGGGTGGAGAATTGGTTTATGGGGCATACACAGAGGGTGATGGTGGACAGGTCATTTTTGATTTGGAAAAATGTGGGCAGTGGAGTTCCCCAGGGTTCAGTCCTTGGACCAGTGCTGTTCAATATCTTCATCAGTGACTCAGAAGAGGGCTTGAAAAGCACTCTGTCTAAATTTGCAGGCAACACAAAATGATGGGGCAAAGTAAATGTGCTGGAGGGCAAGGAGTGGGTTCAGGTGGATCTGGACAGGTTGGTAAAGTGGGCAGAACAGAAGAAGATGCAGTTTAACAAGGATAAGTGCAAAGTGCTGCACCGAGGGAGAAAGAACCACCAACACTCCTACAGACTGGGAGATGACTTTCTAAGCAGCACAGCAGCAGAAGGGAATTTGGGAGTCATAGTCAACTCCAAAATAAA
>NW_005842781.1:248481-266489 GCF_000455745.1 Alligator sinensis | reverse complement strand
ACTCTTTCATGCTTTAGAAGGTGCATCATGAGCAGGTCTAAGAAGGTGATACTCCCCCTTTATGTGTCTTTGTTAAGACTGCAGTTGGAGAACTGTGTCCAGTTCTGGGCACTGCATTTCAAGAGAGATGTGGATAACCTTGAAAGGGTCCAGAGGAAGCTACTTACATAGTTAGGGGCCTACAGGTAAGATCCTATGAGGAGAGATTGAGAGACCTGAATCTCTTCAGCCGCTGCAAAAACAGGCTGAGAGGGGATCTTGTAGCCATCTACAAATTCATTGGGGGTGCATGGGAGGGGACAGCAAGGAATAGGGCTTACTAGGAACAACAGCTATAAACTGATGGAGAGCAGATTTAAATTAAATATTAGGGAAATGTTCTTTATGGTGAGGGTTGCCAAAATCTGGAATAGGCTTCCAAAGGGAGGTAGTTCTCTCCCCTATCTTGGAGGTCTTTAAGAGGAGACTAGACAATCATCTAGCAGGGTCATCTGACCCCAGTACTCTTTCCTGCCCAGGGCAGGAGGTCAGAGTCAATGATCTACTGAGCTGCCTTCTGACCCTAAAAATCTATAAAATCTATGAATCTATATTTAGTACCCCCAAAATTTAACTTGTTCCTTGTTGCTGCTGACAGGTGCTCAGGAGAAGGGTTACATAATTACATCCGTGTGGTCGCTTTGCACATAACAACAGAATCTGTCTCTTGATTGCCAAAGAAAAAATTTTTCCCCCTACAGCAGAGCCAGGCTCTGACCATGCACATGTGTTCCTGAGAATCCTGGGGGTGTGTATTACCAGGAACTGAAGAGCAAGCCCAGACTTTCCTGAGGAATCAGACTCTTCCAGGGAACAAGCAACTGTTTGCCAAGGTCTTTTGAAATTTAACCCAAGTCACAATGTTTGAAAGAGTGAGAAAGTTCAGCAGAGACTGCACCTCAGATCTCACTCACAGGTTGGGTTGTTAAAGCTAAGCATCCTCCCAACAGGTTGTTTAAAGCCAAGCATCCCCCCAAGTGCCAGGGCAGATATAATGGGGGGAAAGGTGCTGTCAAAATCTGTCCAGCTTCAACCCTGGCTATGCACCAGCTTGTACCAGCTTAGTGACACTAACGGCCTACAGCAGTGGAACTCAGCTTTCTACCCCCACACCTTGGATTGCATGTGTGGATCCAGTGGTAAATTGGAAAAGTGACCCTCTGTGTGTCAGATGGCTGGATGTGGCTGTGCAGTGACCCCATGTGCTCCAGATCCAGCACCTCTCTGGATAATCTGTTCCAGTATTTTACTATCCTCCTAGTGAGAAAGTTTTTCCTAATATCCAACCTTAATCTTCCTTGCTGCAACTGCAGCCCATTGCTCCATCAGTCCAGCTCCATCCTCTTTTGAACCCCCATTCAGGTAGTTAAAGGTTCCTTTCAAATCCTCCCTCAGTCTTCTCTTGTGCAGACTGAATAAATCCAGTCCCCTCAGCCTCTCTTCATAAATCATGTTCCTCAGCACCAGAACCATTTTATTGCCCTCCACTGGACTCTCTCTAACTCGTCCACATCCTTTCTGGAGTGGGCGGCCCAAAACTGGACACATTACTCCAGATGTGACCTCACCAGTGCAGAATAGAAAGGAATAATAATCTTCCTCAATCTGTTGGCAATGCTCTTACTAATGCAGCACAGGATGCCATTAGCCTTCTTAGCTACAAGCTCACACTGATGACTCATATCCATCTTATTGTCCACTGTACCCAACCAGGTCCTTTTCTGCAGAGGTGCTGCTTAGTCAGTCAGTCCCCAGGCTGTAGCAGTGCATGGGATTGTTCCATCCTAAGTGCAGGCCTTTGCATTTTTCCTTGCTGAATCTCATGAGATTTCTTTTCACTCCATTCTTCAATTTTTCTAGGTCACTCTAAATTCTAGCCCTACCCTCCAGTGAATCTATGCCACCTGCCATCTTGGTGTCATCTGCAAACTTGCTGAGGGTGCAAAACATCCCATCTTCCAGATCTTTAATGAAGCTATTGAATAAAACTGGCCCCAGGACCAACCCCTGGCTCACTCCACTTGATACTGGCTGCCAGCTAGAACACTGAGCCATTGATTACTAGGGCTGTGCAAAGCTTCAAATCATGATTTGGATTTGGAGATGATTCAGAGGCTGAGTCTATGAATCTGAATTGAATTGCTGGAGGCTTTAGACTTTCCAAATCGATTCAGAGCTTCTGAATCACTTCAGAAAAGATTCAGAGCCAATTCGGCCATAGGGAATAAAGGAGAATCAATGAAATATGTATAACTTTTTTTTTTTTTTGTCTGATTCAGATGAAATGTGCAAGGTGGTAGCCTCTGCTGAGTGCATGAAACCTACCAAGTTTCAAGAAGATCCATGCAGGGTTTCAGGGGGAACTGCACCCCAAATTCCTGAAAGCAAAACTCATGTCACGTGTATGTGTTACACCATTGGCGGGGGGGGCGGTGAAAACTGCAGGGGTGGTAGCCCCTGGTGAGGCCATAAAGCCTGCCAAGTTTCAAGAAGATCAGTGCAGGGGTTTGGGGGGAACTGTACCTCAATCTGCAGACAAGCAAAACTCATGACATGGGTGACATTGTGTGTGTTAAGGTGCAGGTGGGTGACAGCTGCAGGGATGGTGGCCCCTGCTGAGGCCATGAAGCCTGCCAGCTGTCAAGGAGATGGGTGCAGGGGTTCTGGGGCCCTGCACCTCTAGCTGCTGACAGACAAAACTCATGACATGGGTGCATGTGCAACTGACTGTGTCTGTCTTGGGGCAGTTGATTGTCTGTATTGATTATTTCCTCTCCTTAGTCTGCGATTTGTAGGTGTTAATTGTTGCTAATTAACTGGTTACATTAGCTACTGTGTGTTGAGCTGGTCCCTGAGTGAATCATGATTGATTGGCAACTGGTAACACAGTAGCCTAGTAGCCAGGCCTGCAGTAGTGTCTCCCCCACACACCCAGTGCCCCAAGACAGACACAGTCCCACAAGCACCCATGTCATGAGATTTGCCTGTCAGCAGCTAGAGTGCAGGGCCCCAGAACCCAGAACACCCCTGGTTTTCTACTACTCCAGTTATCCTTTCTTATGCAATGTTCCTGCCTGTCAGCCATTCCTGGTAATGTCTCTCTCCAGTTCTACAGCCCTGCAGACTATTTTTCACTCTGGCTAAAAGCTTTCACTTAGCTGTGGCAGTAGTAACTCATGTCTAGAAATGACTGGCAAGAAACTAATAGAGGACCTCTCAAGACTTTCAGGAAACATAGACTTTGTTTTATGAATAAGAGACATGCATTTAAATATCATCACTGAAGAACTAATGCCACACTATTTTTTGACTCCCTTGACTTTGTTTTTGCCTAGTTTGTGTTTTCTTCTACTTTAAATACAAACCAGCAAATGAGTGCATTCCCATGTTTCTATTTGTTTTTGCTTTGCTCTTAAACTGGATAATATCATTCTAGCCCCCTTGCATATGAGTAAAAACAACTAGTTTCTGTTTATCTAGAGAAAACTTGATGTGTTTTAGATGTGATGATGTGCCACTCCATCTGCACCCCACTTTTCAAAATCCTATCTCCACCCATACCCATCCAATTACACTGGTGCGGTCACTTTGCAAATAGCAACAGAATCTGTCCCCGGGTTCCTGAAGGAAACTGCATTCCCTCCCATAGCAGGGCCAGGCTCTGATAATGCGCCTGTTTTCCTGAGTTACCTGAGGATGTATGGTTTACCAAGAACTGAAGAGCAAGCACAGACTTTTCTGAGGAATGAGCCACTGTTGCCAAGGGTTTTTTTTTCAGAAATCAAAACAAGCCACAATGGTTAAAAGTGTGAGAGAGTTCAGCAGAGATTGTGCCTCTCATCTCACTGCCAGGTTGGGTTGCATCCCCACAAGTACCAAGACAGACTTATGGGAGGAAAGGTGTTGCCTAAATCTGTCCAGCTTCAACCCTGGCTACAGACCAGCTTGCACTAGCTTAGTGACACTCATAGCCTACAGCAGTGATACTCAGCTTTCTGGCTCCACACCTTGGATCATGTGTGTGGATTCAGTGGCAAATTGGAGAAGTGACCCTCTGTGTGCCAGGTAGCTAGATGTGGCTGCAGAGTGATCCCATATGTTCCAGATCCAACCCCCCCTGGATCATCTGTCCATAGGTGTGAGAGATGCTGGACAGGCTTTTGGGCACCATCTACCTTTTCTAAGGTCTGGGGACATAAGCAGATACAGCCTAACCTAAAGATCAGATTAAAACAAGGCTTTTTTTGTAGGGCTTTTAGGTAAATAGCAGTGTGCCACCTTAGAGACTAACTCACTGAGAGAGGCATGAGCTTTCATAAGCAACAGCCTGCTTCATCTATTTGAACCAAGTCCGGCAAGGCATTTCCCGTGGTAGGACTATGCACCTCCTGGGTTACGGGGAGGTCCTGTATCTTGGCTAGGAACCTATGTGAGCTGTCAGACCTGGCTGACTGCTCCTCCCAGCAGATGTCATGAGTGACCTAAACTACCCAGACAACTACATCCCTTGACTTTACAGCCTCCGTGAGCCAACCTGAGAATTCCCGGTCCAGCTCATCCCCCTGGTGAGGTGGTCTATAGTAGATACTCACTATCAAGTCCCTTTCCCAGAGCGCCTCGTGTTGCCCCTCCTCTGACCCCATCTCAATCATTGAGGATGTGTATTGCTCTTTGACGTAGAGTGTTACACCCCCCACCTCTTTTCCCTGCTCTGTCTCGCCTGTACAGCTTGCTCTTCAGTTCCTGGTAATGCACAACCCCAGGATACTCAGGAACACACGTGCATGACCAGAGCCTGGCCCTGCTGTGGGAAAAAAGCAGTTTCCTTTGGCAATCAGGGGACAGATTCTGTCATTATGTGCAAAGTGACCACATGGATGTAATTATGTAACCCTTCTTCTGAGCACCTGTTAGCAGCAACAAGGGACAAGTTAAATTTTGGGGGTATTAAATATAAATTCATAGGTTTCATAGATTTTTAGGGTTGGAAGGGACCTAAGTAGATCATCGAGTCTGACCCACTGCCCTGGGCAGGAGAGAAAACTGATGAGCCAAGCCAGGTGCTTTTCCAATCTCCTCTTAATGACCTCCAAGGTAGGGGAGAGCACCACCTCCCTTGGGAGCCCATTCCAGATTTTGGCAACTCTCACTGTAAAGAAATGTTTCCTAATGTCTAATTTAAATCTGTTCATTTATGGCCATTGTTCCTAGTAACCACAAGGGGCACCCAGGTAAACAGAATGTTCCCTAGTCCTTGCTGTCCCCTCCTGCTCTCCCCCCCGGATGAATTTGTAGATGGCCAGAAGATCCTGTCTCAGCCTTCTTTTGTGGAGGCTGAACAGATACAGGTCCCTCAATCTCTCCTTGAAGGATCTTACCTGTAGGCCCATAATCATATGAGTGGCCCTCCTCTGGACCCTGTCAAGGTTATCCACATCCCTCTTGAAGTGTCGTGCCCAGAACCGGACGCAGTTCTCCAGCTGCAGTCTTAACAATGCTGCATGAGGGGGGAGTATATAACCTTCTTAGACCTGCTCCTGATGCACCTTCTAAAACATGATAGAGTGCAGTTAGCTTTATTTAGCACTTTGTCACATAGACAACTCATGTTCATTTTGGAGCTGACTATGACTCCGAGATTCCCTTCTGCTGCTGTGCTGCTTAGAAAGTCATCTCCCAGTCTGTAGGAGTGTTGGTGGTTCTTTCTCCCTAGGTGCAGCACTTTGCACTTATCCTTGTTAAACTGCATCTTCTTCTGTTCTGCCCACTTTACCAACCTGTCCAGATCCACCTGAACCCACTCCCTGCCATCCAGCATGTTTACTTTGCCCCATAGTTTGGTGCTGTCTGCAAATTTGGACAGAGTGCTTTCCACGCTCTGATCTGAGTCACTGATGAAGATATTGAACAGCACTGGTCCAAGGACTGAACCCTGGGGAACTCCACTGCCCACATTTTTCCAAATCGAAAATGACCTATCCACCACCACCCTCTGTGTATGTCCCATAAACCAATTCTCCACCCACCTGACCATGTAGTAATCTACCTCACAACCACTTAATTTATGTATAAGAATGGGATGTGACACTGTATCAAAGGCCTTTTTAAAATCCAAGTAGAAGACAACTACCTTAACTCCCGTGTCTAAGCATTTTGTGACCTGTTCATAAAAAGAAACAAGGTTAGTCAGGCAGGGTCTACCTGCTATGAATCCATATTGGTTGCCCTTCAGCATTATTTTTCCTACTGGACTCCCACAAATGTGATCCTTAATAATTTTTTCAAAGTTTCTCCCAGGGATAGAGGTGAGGCTACCCAGCCAATAGTTACCCAGATCACCCTTTCTCCCTTTCTTGAAAATAAGGCCCACCTATTTTTTAGGCAATATATTTAATCTTGCCATATTGTTCAGCCCCAGGAGTGGTGTGAGACACACGGGTGAAGGCCCATCATGCCCCCACACCCTGAAGCCCCCCCTCCCCCCCAGTAACCCCCAGCAGGCACAGAGCACCCTGCTGACCCCCAGCACAGCCAGAGGTAAGCGGGGTCTGTAGAAGAAGGGCTAGTGTCCTTCTTCACCCAGCCCCCCAGGAAGCCACACAACTGGAGCCTCACAAACAGGACTTGCAAACAGGCATGCTTGTCTGCCCGGTGTGAGTTAGTAAGGGAGTTTGCACAGGAGGGTGAGTGCAAGGGCCCAAGACCCTGCCAGTGAGCCCCAGGGAAGCTAGTCCCAGTGGCACCATGCAGATGAGCACACACCACACCCCAAGGGTCCCCTTGGAGTCTGTGGCCTCCCCCTCTGGCACCTTGTCAAGTATCTAGTTAGGTAGCACCCTCCCAAGAGTCTTTGCTTTTCCAGCCACTCTCGGTTTCAGTGTAGAAGTGGTTATCTCCTTTTGTTTCTCTGACCGGCCTATTGTTCTCTCTTTCAGTAGAGAAGTATCTATCTATCTATCTATCTATCTATCTATCTATCTATCTATCTATCTATCTATCTATATTTTCGATAAAGTGACCACCACTCATCCAGCCCATGCTGCCAAAAGGTGGGTACTGCTGCTTCCTGCAATTTAAATAAAACATGTACTCAGTGTCCCGTGTCCTGTGTCAAAATGTCCTTTACATATGTTGCAGAGTCTGCAGAACTTGGGGTGAAAGGAGTCCTTCACAGCAGATGCAATCATGCTGCACCTCCTGCCTCAGCCCTGGTTTCAGCCTCTCCTTCAGCCAGTTCCCAGTAATCAGAGGTGCACCACCCTGTCTTGTGAACTGAGAATCTGGCCAGCTGCCAGGGCAAAGACTTCCATGGAACTATAATTCATTGACTCCAGAAGGAAAGACAGCACTTCCACAGAGTTCATGATGGAGGAGATCAGGTTCCAGTCTCTGGGTGTAACTGTCCTCAGGCTGTGGCTCTTGAACACACTGGCACCCTCTTGTTAACAGTAGCTTGGCTTGCTCTCCTCACCACCATGTAGCCTGCGATTTTTCCTGACACGTCTTGTTCTTATTAATGTTATGAGCCCTCAGGTAGATTAGGGTGTGGATTTGGTTAAACTATTCTCTCTCAGGGCTCTACATGGCAGCCTGTGCATAAGAACCTAAGAAATGCCATGTACTGGACTAGACCATAGAGTGAACAGGGTCGGACCATGGTAGACCAAGGTGAACTATATTTCCAGTTCCAAAAAAGAGGACACCTGTTGGTGGAGCCGGGGAGCATAATATGATTGGGAGAGGGGCATAAGTGTCTCGTGACTCTTGAGTCAGAGGGGCACATTCCCCACATGACGCCAGTCAGCAACTGGGGGTAGTGGGGGTGGTACACTGGTGGCCAATCTTACTCACCATAAAAGCAGCCGCACCGCTTCTGGAACTTCTGCGGCCACTTCTGGAAGTGTAGTGGCCTCTTTTGCTGGTGGCCCTGCTCCCCGGCTGGTGCTCGTGGGCGGCAGTGGTGCTTCTGCCTGCCCCACTGCCCGCAGCTAAATAGGGAGCGTGGCCTGACGGGGTGCACTGGTGCTCTCAGGGGAGGGGGGTTTCTAACTGTTACAGTAAATAACAAGTGCTATTGTCTCAGAAATTAAATGTAAAATAAAAACAAAGCCACAGCCCCCACAGTCCAGCAGGTGCCCTCATTCCTGACCCAGAGCTCTCTGGCCCTACCAGTGTCCCTCACTCCCAACCCACAGTACCCACCCGCCCCGGCCATGCCGGTGCACCTCCCTCCTTTTCGGCAGCCCCCTAGCACTGCTAGTGCCCATGCGCTCCTGACCAATAGTCCCCCAGGTCTCTGGTGCCAAACCACAGCCCACCCTGACAGCCCTGACAGTGGTCCTCACTTCTGATCCTCAGCCCCCTGTTCCCCCCAGCTGCCCCCGTGCCAATTGAGCCAGAGCATCTGCGGTGGCTCCAACTCATGTGGGTGGCAGCAGAATTAATCCAGCCCTGGAGTGGGCTGGAGGGAGGAGGGGATTCCTAGGCTAAGGCTCCCTTCTTGCACCATGCTTCATGGCTCTGGTGCCCTCCCTGGGTAGTGTCTCCCAGCCATCCCACCCCTGCAAGAAAGGGCACCAGCCCTGGTGCTTCCAGCCCACCCACACAGATCTCCACTGACCCCAGTGGATGTGGGGGCCCCGGTATCTTTGCACAACAGGGACTGCGGATGCTCGACATTGCTTTTTTGTAGGGTTAACAACAGGTTGGACAAGGACATGTATGGGATGCTTTGAATATGGATGATTGTGCCTCAAGCAGGGGGCTGGACTACATGTGATCTCTGGAGGGCACTTCTAGCCTGACTTTTCTGTGGCTCTATGATTCTAATAATCTAGAGGGGTGGTTTTCGAATTCCCTGAAGTCATGGGACCCTTTCATATCACATATCACTTCTTGTGCCATGGAACCCCAAACCCTACATGGACCCTGGCAGAACGCACTTTGCAAACCACTGGTCCCGAGCAGCGTTTCTTCAACATTGTGCCATGGCTCCCTGGTGTGCCATGATATCCTTTACAGGGTGCCACAGAGGGCTGCACAATGCTACAAGTGTTAGTTATGGAAGCACAGTTAAGAGGAAAAACCCAGACAGGAATCTGTTGTAATAAAACAATTCTGTCCTGATCCCATCTTCCTAATCATTGCCAAAAGTAAAATGGCTCTATTCTTTTTCCCTTGTCAAAAAAGGACTAGAAGGGAAGAGCTGTCCTTGTTCTAAGAGTGCCTTTGTCTCTATCCAGGCTGAAGAGCCGGTAGTCCAGTGCAAGGGCTGAGAGTTGAGACTTCAAGGTGCTTTTCCAAGGCCTATTGAGAAGCAGTAGCCCACTGGGAGCCCAGTGTCCACATATAGCAAGATAGACAGGCAGGATCTGGCCTGTGGTCCATACGTTTGACACCCCATCCGAAAACTTTTCAGCCTTGCCAGGAGGTGCCTCAGCTAATGGTTTTCTGGGTCATCGTGTTCACCAATTTGAAATATTTGAATCAGGTTAGCAAATAGCTGTGAGCTTTCCCAGCCTGAAAATCAATCAATGTAATCTGAGATGGTTTGGTCAGGGATGATCCTACAGTGAGCAGGGTGCTGGGCTACATGACCTCACAAGGTCCTTTCCAGCCCTACTGTCCTAGGATCCTAGGATCAATGGAAGCCAGTTCAAGCAGGTGAAGCACGCTGAGGCTCATGAAAGCTCAGGCCTCTCTCAAAGACATTGCCACACCTGAGTGAAGCCCTTTAGCTCAAGATGAAAACAGTCTGCAGAGCTGTGGAATAGGAGAGAGACATTACCAGAAAGAGTGCTGGAGCATTCAAGTTTGGCACCCGGGACAAAGCCCATGGGGGCAGCCTGCCGTCGCCTGTGCACAGATCTGGGGAGGCACATGCCCCACACCCCCAGTGCTTGCCGAGGGTGCACACAGCAGCAGGTGCATGCAGCGGCAGGTGACACTCTTCCCCTGAACCCGTGCCCCCCACATAAGCCTCTCACAGCTCTGTCCTGCATCTTGACCTGGCTGGGCACAGCCTGTTGGTGCCCCCTCTGATTCAACGCCCAAGGCAGTCACCCCAATCACCCCTCCCTGCCCCCTGATATGGCACTGACCAACAATGGCTGAGAGGCAGCAACATTGCAGCAGAAAGGATAGTTGGAATAATGGAACAGCAACACCATTAAAAAGGACAGAGTACAGTTAGCATCAGTGGACCTGAGAGATGATTAGGATTCAGGGAGATGAATATAAGCCATGAAGTCAATGGGCTCTGTCTGCACTGCCTGACTAGAAATGTCACTGTCCCTCTGGGGCAGTTGGTTTTAAAGTTTGGGTGGAGCAGGAATCAATGTGGTGTGATGGCACTGTTGCCCCCAAGCTGGAACCACCCCGCCTATGAGCCACTCATGTGATGCACCTGTGTGAAGGGCAACTCAGACCAATGATCCATGAGGCCTGGTGTTTCCAGCAGAGTTTGAGCTGGAAGCATTAGTGCCATTGCATGAGGCAGGGACACGGGGGCAGTGAGGGGTAGGGGTCTCATCTGAACACAATTCCTGTCACCCCTGGTCAGAGATGTAGCAAGGAAAAAGGCGACTGGGGCAGTGGTCCCTCACACTTCCTTGCCCTGTACCCTCTTAACTCAAGGTGCAGGAGCAGAGCAGACAACTGGACACTCTCATGTACTGCAAGTAGCTCTGGGATTCATACATCGTTAGACTAGTGGAGCTCAACCTTTGGGCCCCATGGGCAAAATCTTTCGTGCAGGACTGGACTGTGATTTGGATCTGGCCCTGGATTGGGCCATGCTTCCATCTGACCCCTATCCCCTGCCCACTTCTGGGTCACCGTGTTTCAGACCACAAGGGAATTTGTCTCTGTGGTCAGACAGGCATAGACTATGGGGGTTTTGCTTTCCTCTGTAGGGCACGGTCCTCTTTCTTGGATCTCCTGAGTATATTTAATAAGTCTTTGGATGGCAAGACATTTCCAGACCTCTTTGTCCCCTGCTTTGTCTGGGGCAGTCTGAGGGCCTCTCAATGTATTTGGACAATGAGTCTTGTGGTTGTGCAGCAGGGCTGCTGTGTAGTTCATAGGAACAGGTCAGACTTGGACACGTCTAGGATATTTTGGAAATGGATGATCGTACCTCAAGCATGGGGGTCGGCTGTGATCTCTGGAGGGCTTTTCCAGGCAGACTTTTCTGTAGTTCTATTCTTTGAACCATCTACAGTGGTGGTTTTCAAAGTTTCTGGAGTCATGGGATTTTAAAAAACAGTGCCGATGGGGTGGCACACAGTCACATATAAAACACAACACCTTTTCTCCAGCTAAAGAGAAACTGGTTGCTTTACTAATATGCATGGGTCTCCAACTATATCATTCAGTTGAAGTGCAAAGCAAAGCAAAAAACCCAAACAAACAAAACACTGGAATGTGCACATATAGTTAAATGTATGTTTCTCACACTTTTAAGACGAAGTCCATCTTTCCTGAGGGTCTTGACAGGCCCCCAGTAGTTTGCTGCCACTCATTTTTACCCCTGAGTTTATACTGCCACACCTAAGTGAAGGCTTTTAGCTAAAGCTGAAAACAGTCTGCTTAGTTTGGTAACAGGCAAGAGATGTTACCAGGAATGGCTGAGAGACAATAACATTGCACAGAAAAGCATAGAAGAACAACAGCACCATTAAAAAGGAGAGAAAGTGGTTAGCATCAGTGGAGCTGAGAGGTTATCAGGATTCAGGGAGATGAAAATAAGCCATTAAGTCAATGGACTCTGTCAGCACTACCTGATTAGAGCTATACTGTGTCTTTCAGGCAACTTTTAAATTTTGGGTGGAGCGGGAATGCAAGTGGGAGGTGGCAAGATGAAACTGCACCACTTCTTCTTAGCTGGATCCACCCCCAGCTATGAGACACCAAGTGATGCAGCTGTGAGAAGGAGAGTTCACTGGAGGAGCCCGACATCTAGTCACACTGCAGATGGAGTCATAGGGCACATCCCACATGCAGAGATATGCATCTCCAGGGCCACAAAAAGCAACGTCACACTTCTGTGCCACTGCGTTGTGTCCCAGGGCATGGCCTTTCACATCCCCTGCAGTACATATCCAATTGTACCTGGTGGTTCAGGGGAGGCTTGGGCCAGCACCTGGCTGGCCCCATCAGCCTTTCCTGTGGTCTTGTGATTCTTCCAAGGCAGCAGCAGCATTGATCCATCTGCATGGAGCCTGGCTAACAGCTAGGTATTGCTCTGGATGGCCAGACTCCATTTGTGGCAGGGCACACTTCTGCCACATGCACCACACCACCTTTTATTACTTTTTTTTTTTGATACTGGGACATACCTGTATCTAATTTTGGCACTGCACTGGAAATATGCAGTCCACAAATAGGTTCATGTTCACTATGTGTGGTTTGTGGCTCCTCAAATGGCTTTGAGGCACTGCAAAACTCATAGCCTACTTGTCCGGAGGTGCCTATAGAGTCAGTCATAGAGTCATAGATAAGTACAGCTGTAGTGGACCTCCAGAGGTAACCTAATCCAACACCCTCCCTGAAACAGGATCATCCCTATCCAAACCATCTCATACAACTATAGTCCAAACTCTGCATAAGGCTCCTCTCAACCCTGACACAAACCGAACACCCTAGTCTGCTGCAGGGGAACCATGGAAGCCCAAATGCTCAAATGGTCCCAGTCAGAGGTCCATGAGCCCCCTGAAGAGGAAGACAAAAACCTCTTCAGTCCATAACAATCTGACCATGGGGTAAAATTCCTTCCTGACACCAAATAAGGTGATCTGTCCAACTTCTAGCAGAGCTACCACACCCTCTAGCCAGGATCAACTCCTAGCAGAGCTACGAGACCCTCTAGCCAGCCCTCTAGCAGGTTCCTAGCAGGAGAATCAGCATACCCCAGTTGAAATCCTCAGCCTTAGCTGTCGTCAATACGATACGCCTCTGGGGAGGGTTAAAACCACCCTTGCAAAGACAGCAGAACTAAAAAGCAAACAAAAACAGAGGGAGGAGGGGGTGACTGGGGCAACCAGCAAAGGCCAAAAGCATGGGATATCACCATAGTAGAAAATAAGCATAGGTATGCCTAGATCATCTTCAACCAGTGGTTGTTCAACCTCGTTTTGAACACCTCTAGTGATGGACAGTCCACAACTCCCATGAGCAATTTATTCCACTGCCTCATTATTGTAACAATGAAGACTTTTTTTTCCTGGATACCTAATCTAATTTTATTTTACTTCAACTTCGAGCCATGATATAAGCTCTCTTCTCTGCAGGAAGAGAGAAAAAGTGCTTTCCCTTTTTTTGATGACAGCCCTTCAAGTATTTGAAGTCTGTTATTATGTACCCCCTTAAGGGCCTTTCTGTAAACTGACATACAAAAAACTAGAACTCTTAGTTTCAAAATGATACCTTTTATTAGACCAACTGGAAAATGGCAAGAAAATTGTCCTTTTCTGCAAACTTTTGGGATCAGAGTCCCTTCGTCAGGCTCTGGAAAAAGTATAGATGGTACAAAATGGTAGAAAGTCCCAATAGGTAGGAAATAAACTTCATTTTTGCACAGAGGGAGCTGAAGATGGAAGGTTGTCCCTCTGGGTCCATGAGAGCATCTTTGTGATCTGTGTTGAGTAGCTCCTTGATGTTTTAATCAGATAGAATTCCTTCCCTGGAGGTCTCAGATGGCAGGCAGGGAGGTAAAAAAAAACTTCCTTGTTCTGCGACAAAGTTTAAAATCCAAATCAACTAAAATTCACCATCTTCCATGTTTCTGGGGTGTGCTTGGTAGTTTCTCATTTACACTTTCTGTAAACTGAACATTCCTAGTCTTTGAGCCTCTCTTCATATGCCTTGCCTTCCAAGCCCTTGATCATCTTTGCTGTCCACCTCTGGATGGATCCTCTCTAACTTCTCCATGTCCTTTATAAAATGTGCAGCCCTGAATTCCACACCATACTCCAGATTTGGTCTAACCAGTGCTGAGTAGAAAAGCACTATCACCTCGCATGTCTTGCACTTAATGCTTCTATTTATGCAGCCCAAAACCACATTTGGCCTTTTTGCAGCTGCATCACACTGCAGATTCATACTGAGTCTGTGGTCCACCAGGACTCCCAAGTCTATAGAGCTGCCATTCAGCCAGGTGTCCCTGGTTTTCTGCTACTCTGTCCTCTGTCTTATTGATACAAAACCAGAGGCCTTTATGTCCTCTATTTTCCTCCACAGACTTCCACCAGTCTGACATAAAGGCACCCAGTTTTGTATCAATAGGACAGAGGAAAGAGTAGCAGAAAACCAGTCTTCCCTCTATAAAACCAGACAAATGGCTACCCTACACACACCCCATGCCCCACCAGAGGGCAGGGGCACATAGGGAATCATTTCTGGCCCCTGGACCAGAGTTATCACTGCCCCACAACCTAGCCCCATGATCCCAGCCTTGTCCTCCCCTCCTGCTCCTGAACGCTCCTCCCCAGCCACCCGGAGCCCCATAGGGTGTTTTGATGACTTGTTGGGGGTGGGAGTGGGGGCAGAGGAAGGTGCTGATTCAGCATGAGATAGATCATCAAAACTACCCATATGGGCCTCAGGCCCAAATAATTGCCCACCCCTGGGCTAACTGGTCCATAGTTCCCTGGCACGTTCTCCTTCTCTTTTTTAAAGAAATGCACTAAGTTGGCCCCTTTCCAGTCCTTTGCTACCTCGCCCATCTCCCATGACTTTGTCTCTAGTGGGTTTTATGGAATAGAGAGAAGTCCAACACAATATATTGGTTCAAATTAGTATGCTGGTGGGGGTGAGGTTGAGCCTTGTGTGTTCTCACAATGACCACAATTTTGATTCCTTTTAAGATGTTTATTAAAACTCTTTACTATGCATATAACACTGCTTAGCTTTAAGAAATACCACAAACATTAAAAACACAATAACTACATAGATGAGAAACAATGCTCCAAATGGACTTCCTTCCCAAACAATGCTATAAAAATTAGTATTACAAAAACAGTTACAATTACAACTAAAGGTTAAATTCGAATCACTACTATTATTTCTCATGCTATACTTACAATCCTAGAATTCTGAGAAACCAAATCCACAGATATACTTTCATTCTTTAGTTTTGGTTTTAGGGTTGGTCTCAGCAGTGATAGGAACAAGTCCCCTTCCTTCAGTTCCACTCGGGAGCTCTGTGGCTTCAGCGTGAGTGGGAGTTCCTGTTCATAGAAAGGGTGGTTCAGGTGATCAGTCTGATCTGACCTACACTTGCGATTCTTCCTTCAGTGTTCTGCAAGTGAGGTTACCTCCAAATTGGGACTGTAGGTTACAGTTTTTATTGGGTGAGTTGCCATCTTGGGCCCCGCGTACCCAAACCTGTCACTACTCCCAAATTTGGGCTCAGATCTTACTCAACAGGTTTTTTGTTAGGTGGTCAGTTTGTCTTCCGCAACAGAATTTGTCTGCTGACTATTTAGTTTGTCTTAAATTTTGCTTTGGGAAATTTTCCATACCAGTGCGGTGACCTTTCTTTTACAACCCCCTTTCAAAAGGCTCCTAGGGTTTGATCTCTCGGAATTTTTGCTTAAGGGTCATTTTTCTTGTCCTTAGGTTAATCTGTTAAAGGCCTCTAGAGATAAGATCGAGGAGCCAAGACTTTAACCACATTCATTGCAAGGCCAGGCAAAACAAGCAACGAACCTAGATAAGCAGATGAACCTTGCCTTTTGTCTAAACTGGCTAATGGGCAGTTATTACAAGCATTCAAACTATTACATTCAATATGACAGACTTCTTGAAGATCGTTGCCAAGGACCCCAAGATCTCTTCTTCCAGTTCCTTCAGGACCCTGAGATGCAGCTCATCTGGCCCTGCTGAGCTGAATTCATTCAGACACAACAAAAGCTCTCTGACTATCTCTTTTCTTATCTCTTCCCTCAGCTTGCGTCCTCCCTTATCCAGACAATCCCTATTAAGTGTCTGGCTTCAGCATTTTTTGTGGGGGGGAGACTGAGGCAAAGTAGCAGTTGAGTAGATCCACCTAACTTTGTGTCTTTGGTTAGGAGTTCCCCCTGGCCTGTCAGTAGAGGACCCACAGCTTTCCTGGTCCTTCTTTTCTGGCCAGCATACATATAGAACCTCTTCTTGTTGTTCTTAACTTCCTTTGTGAGGTGCAACTTGTTCTTTTATCTTTCTCTTCCTGATTTTGTTCTATCAGGTTCTTGCTATTTCCAGGTGCACATCCTTGGTGACCTGCCAATTCTTCCATCACCTGTATGCTTTCCTTTTGCTTTTGAAACATTTTAGAAGCTCTTTGTGCAGCTACATTGGTCTCTTGGGGTGTGTGTAGATGACATAGAGTTAATGTAGACCACCCAAAATTTTTAATGTGGCTTTTTTTTGGTGTGGTGTATTTTTGTTTGCATGACACGGCACACAGAGTGAATTAAGCCCTCGTGTGTAATTCACCTCAGACTTCAGTAGGGGGAGTCAAATATCAGTTTGCCCCCTACAATGTCTTTCATAGTGTATTCCAGTAGGTGGCGCATGTGAACCACCGGACCTCCCCAGTCCCCGCCCCCGGACTCTCACTGGCAGTCTCCCCTGGGCACAGTCATGGTCAACCCAAAATCCTTGTCATTTGCACCCACCTATGCTTGTTTGGTCTGGGCTCTCTACATCAGTACATGATCGCAAAGATCCCATCCCAATCCCAAAGACAGACCTCATGAATACTTCCCTCCTGTTCCTTTCCCTTCCCATCCCACCATGCTACAAATATAGGGATTTTTTTCATTAACTATAGCTGCTGAATAACTGCTTTATCATATGAGTAGCTGGTGGGTGTGTGTTTGTTTCCTCCCGGTTGATTGGCAATTGCTATCGATGTTGGTAGTGAAGTCTTTCGGCTTTTTGGATTTTGTTTTTTCTGGACTGGACTACATTTCCCAGAATGCCCAAGCTCCTTGATCTTCATACAGTTTCCAATGGGGGCTCCCACTGGAAACCTCCTGTTCCCTGTCCAGGTACACTGTCAGTCCATTTGTGTAGTATCAAATACAGCTTTTGGAAGTGTGTTGTTAATTGTTTTTGGAATATTTCTCAAAAGGGGGGTTGCTGTTTGGCTTGTCGTCGTCTCCCCCCCCTCTCCACCGGTGGGGACTCATTCACATGTGGGTGACAGTGCTACATGCCCCCCTCCCGCAAACCACTCAGTCTGGAAGTAGCAAACCCCTAGCCCAGCCCAGATGTCCTCCCGTGACCGCCCTCCCTTCTACCCCCAGTCTGCAACACCACACCCAGCTGTAGAAAGACACAGATTTAAAGTTTAAAAAAATGAATTGATTTTATTTTAGAACAAAGCACTCCTAGGGGTTGTTGTCAGCAGTATATCCTGCCAGATAATTATGCGCAAGGGCTGCATGACCAACCTCTCATTGAGGATATCTCCTCAGTCCCTGTGCTGCTGCTGCTGCCCCACATCTCTGTTGTCTGGCTACTGCCTGTCGCACTTGTTATCAATTCATAGATGTAGGGTCGGAAGAGACCAAAGTAGATCTTCAAGTCTGAACCCCTGCCCTGGGCAGAAGAGAATATTGGGCTCATAGAATCATAGAAACATAGAATCATAGAAGTCAGGTCGGAAGGGACCTTGCAGATCTTCAGGTTCAACCCCGTCTGGGCAGGAAGAAAACTGGGCTCAAATGACCCCAGCCAGGTAAGCATCGAGCCAGTTCTTAAAGACCCCCAGGGTAGGAGCCAGCACCACTGCCCTTGGAAGTTGGTTCCAGATCCTAGCCGCCCTGACTGTGAAGTACTTCCTATGGATGTCTAATCTAAACCTACTCTCCAACAACTTGTGGCTGTTATTCCTTGTTATCCCAGGGGGGCGCTAGGGGAAACAAGGTCTCCCCCAAACCCTTCTGGTCCCCCCTAGTGAGTTTATAGACGGTCACCAGGTC
>NW_005842781.1:230784-248159 GCF_000455745.1 Alligator sinensis | reverse complement strand
CCTATCCAGGTCTTTCTGCAGTCTCTCCCTCCCTGCTAGCGTGCCCACCTCACCCCATATTTTGGTATCATCAGCAAATTTGAACAGGTTGCTTTTCACCCCGTCATCCAAATTGCTGCCCTGTAGAGCATTAGTGTAGAGGCATCTGAGGCCTCCTGAGGGTTCTCATGCATTCCTCCCACTCCCAGGACAGTTGTGGCCTGCTCCTCGGCTTTTTATACTTACCTGTGCTTCCCTTCCTCTTGTCACCCTGCATGCTGGTGAAGCATCCTCTCCACTCGAAGCGGCCCCTTCCCCCGGCAAAGCTAGTTTAAATCCCGCCGTACGAAATTAGCCAACCTAGAGGAAAAGATACATCTGCTGTTAGGGGAAAGGTGAAGCCCATCCTGCCCCAGCATGCCCTCCTTACAAAAACCTGGGTCATTGTCAAAAAACCCAAAACCTGCCTCATGGTACCAGCTCCAAAGCTGCCGGTTAACCATGTCAATGCAGGCCTCATGATGCCTACCCCGTCCACTTACCGGGAAAATGGAGGAAAATACCACCTGGGCTCCCATCCTCTTCAGTTGGTGTCCCAAGGCCTTGTAGTCCTCCATGATGTTATCCAGCTTGCCCTTGGATGCATCATTTGTACCCACATGGACCACAACCAGTGGGTAGTAGTCAGAGGACTTGATGATTTTAGGAATGGTCTCTGTGACATTGCAAATTCTCGCTCCAGGCATGCAGCAGAATTGCCATGTCCAGGGCTCCGGGCGACAGATCAAACCATCGGTTCCCCTCAGGATAGAGTCCCCAATGACCAGAACTTTGCATCTCCTTCTCGGGGTATGCCTCTTCTGAGCCGGTGATGTAGGTCGAGCGGCTTCAGTTCCTCTGGGGACCAGTTCTTCTGCCTCCTCCTCCAGGGGGGCCAGGGCTGCGTACCTATTCCCGAGGGGTGTTTGGGGAACAGGCACAGCAGTTGTTTGGACTGCCTTGGCCTCGACAGGTACCTGCTGCCACCGGTTAGTTGGGCTCTGTGCATGCGGGGTCTCTCTGGTGGATTCCTGTCCCTGCAGAGAATGGAAATACAGGTCAATTTCATCCTCAGCATCATCCCCCCTGCTGGTCCTTCCCAGATGTGCTCCTGGACAGTTTTCTCAAAGAGCTTCCTCAGGATCCAAGTAAGACTAACGGGCCTATAGTTGCCCGGGTCCTCCCTCCTCCCTTTTTTGAAAATGGGGACCACATTGGTCTTCTTCCAGTCATCTTGCACCTGGACAGAGCACCACTGGTGCTCATAAAGCCATGCCAGGGGACTCTCTATAACCCCTGCCAATTCCCTCAGAATCCTGGGGTGGAGAGCATCTGGACCTGCTGATTTGAACACGTCTAGCCCCTCCAGAAGTTCCCTAACTTGGTCCTCCCTGAACTTAGGCCTGGTGGAGTCTCTTCTGAGTCCTAAATCTCAGTGGGGGAGCCCCAGTCCCTGCACAAAAAAATGGAGGCAAAGAAATTGTTAAAAAGGTCTGCCTTTTCCTCTGGTGCAACCACCAGATTGCCAAGTGTATCCTGCAGGGGCCCCACATTACCCAGTGCTTTCTTCATACTCCCTTCATACTCCTTCATACTCCCTATACTCTTCTTTCCATAAGTCCTTGAAAACCTCTCTGCAGCTCTCACAGGTATTGTGCAGCATGCAGGCTGCCACAATAAAGACTTTTAAATTTTCTTGATCCATCTTGAGCCGATACGTAAGCGCCCTCCATTGTCCTTTCAGTCAGCCAAACACACATTCCACAGCCATCCTGCAACTGCTGAGGCGGTAGTTGCAAGCAAGCTTCTGTGGATCAGTGACATTCTCTCCATAAGGCTCCATGAGCCAGAGCTTTAGGGGGTAGGCAGAGTCCACTAATATAACCAGGGGAACTGCAACACCGCAGATGACTGTCTCCTTCATGCTGGGTGCATAGTGTTCTTTCTCCACGAGGGAAGACAGAGGGAAGTTTCTGAACACGCGTACATCATACACATTGCTGGTCCATCCAGTAAAAATTTTTGTGAACCAGCCCAGGTGGTCCACCACAGATTGCAGGATCATGGAGGCATATCCTTTCCTGTTTGTGTAAATCCTCCCACTCCCCTCAGGGCACAGGGCTGGAACGTGAGTGTTATCTAAATCTCCCATGCAGTTTAGGAACCTCTTGTCATTGAAGCCATCTATGACTTGCTGTGAAAATAACAGGTGGATATTTTTTTTTGAAGTGATCTACTTAAACAGTGGGCATACCTGTCAAGTTGCCTGCCTGACCAGCAGGCAGCCACACCAAACTGGTTGGCAATGTAGCGGAGGCTGGATGTGTTGGCCAGTTTCACAATGTCCATTGCAACCCTTTTATCTGGTGGGATGGCCCAACACATGTTTGTGTCCTGCCTTGTGATGTGTGGCCCCAGCATCGAGATGATATACTAGAATGTCTCCCTTTTCTTTTAGAATATCTCCTGCCACTGCTGGTTGTTCCAAGTGGTCAGCACAATTCACTCCAACCAGTCAAAACAGCTCTCGTGGGCTCACACCATGCAGATTCTGGTCCTCCTCAGGTTTCTCAACAGAGCCTGGTCAAACTCCACTTGTTTGCTTTGCCTTCTTTGCAAGGTCCTTCAGTTCCTGTTGTTTCTTATTATTATTGTTGCTGTTAATGCTGTTAAAGAAGGACCACAACTTGCCACTGACCAGTGTAGCACAGTTCCTATCCTTCTCAAGCATTCCAGCAGTAATCCAGCAGTAAACAGCATTTGCAGAACCAGTACTACCACCTCCTCCTCCTCCTTCTGCTCCATGTCCTCCATCATGTCCTTCTTCTGCTCCATGTCCCTCATCATGTCATGTATTTCATCCTCATTCTCCATTTTGCCCCTCTCCATCAGCCCCAGCCTCTCAGCCATCTACACCAAGCTGGGGGCAGTGACTATGTGGTTGGTCTGGTATGGAGGTTGCTGTAGCTGCTTTTTCAACACTTCACCTCAGCACCCCAGGGCATCAGAGCTTTTGCACATCCTTTCATCCTGAATTTTGCAGCCAGTGTTCTGATGTAATCAAGCTTTCAAACAAAAAATATGTTGCCTACTTCCTGGCTACTCAAAACTTTTGCCACTTTAATGGAAAACAGACTGTGCTTCTGTAATAAAATTATTTTGTGCAAGCAGGCAGGTAGGTCTTGATTTTTGCAATATTCCAGGCAATTGAGCAGCCATCCTAAAGTGCAATGGTCTTATTTACCCCATCACCAGGTCTCTTTTTTGTTAACTGTGTGATTCATCACCTTTGGGTCTCTTGACACTTACAGGTAATGACTTCACAATCCTTGGAATTTTCCCATACCCTCATGCAAGCACAGTCTGAGTATAAAGGCACCCCACAAAAATTTGCCACCCCTTTCACAAATCATTTGTGCTGTTGACCATGATCTGCTTTGCCATGTCTCAGAAAGCCGAGGCCAGCAGTATGGAGCCGATGGCCCAGGAGGCTGATATTTCCAATGCCCATCAACCCAACTGGACTCAGGAAGAACCAGAGGACTAAATTGACATTTGGTAGAAGCAAAGGATCATAGGCTGTAAAGTAGGAGGAATAAGCCTCTTTATGTTGAGATAGAAAAAGGCATGCAGGCATGAGGGCACAATCTTGAATGGACTCAGATCCAGTGCAAAATCTAGTCCGTGAGATCAGTATTTTACAGAGTCAAAAATGCGAATTCTCATTCTGGGGCAGGTCGCACAATTGCCCCCTTCTATGACAAGCTGGCCATCATCCTCTCCAAGGATGTGGGTGACACCCCAAGTCTGGAGACTTTCAGCACTGGGGTTGGGCTGGAGGTAGAGGTGGAGGCAGAAGAGTAGGTGGCAGTGGCAACAGCCACTCCTGAGGGTGAAACCATGAGTATGTCTCAGCTGTTTGGAGACTTCTCCATGTTCCCTGCTGAGTGGCAGGAAGAACCATCCATCACCTTACTCTTATTGCCACTTAGCCCCTCTGTTCCACAAAGTAGCACAGATGATGAAGCAGAGGAGGTTGAGGGTCAGGAAGAAACCCATGAGGCTGATGCATCATCTACTGTCACCAAGACCCAAGAACATACTGAACCTGGTAAGTCTCTTCTAATGTGCCTCTTGCCACTTCCAGGCAACTCCTGGGTTCATGCTGGTTGGGTTTGGGGTCCCCCCTTTGGGGAGGGGGAGAAGTTCATGTGTTGCTGTAGGTGGGTTGCCATGTTCTTTTGATGGTGGTGCAGGCCATTTTTGATAGCTTATGTTTGTTTTAATTAACTTATTGCAGCTGGCAGTGACAGGCTTGGACCTGTTCCCAGAGCAGCAAATACCCGTAAGTTTTAGTCAGCACAAGTGTTGCGGGGTCTGTTTCTGTGCCTGCTGGCATTTTGTGCACTGCATGGTGAGGGTGTGTACTTTCTTCCTCTTGGGGGAAGGAAACCATTGCTTTTTTCTTTGTTTATCAGCCACCATGACCCGTGACCACCAGGAATGGTGCCCCACTTGCACTCAGCAGAGTGCTGCACAGATTTTCACAGCAAGCAGAGATGGTCCCATGAAACTTCGCTCGAGGTTTTGGCAGAGTCCTCAGTAGCCAGAGCACAAAGTGAATCTGCTTGGTGGGATGAACTCCATGAGCCCTGGCATAAGGAGAATGCCAGCCTTGAGGAAGTGTGAGACACCATGTAGAATTTGAAAGTTGTGGTTGAGGAGCCCCGTGCTGAATTACAGAGTTCACATGACACTTTCAAGAATGCCTTTCAGAGTGTGCAGAACTACCTAAATAAATGGCTATGATGCTTGAAAGGGAAAAGTCAGTATACACATCTTGCCTCTGTTCAAGATAAGCCAAGAATTATTGCCAACTCCCCTCCCTTGCTGCTGCTGCTATGGCATGCAGGATTGGCTCTGTGTGCGGTGCGGTGGTTAATTTGCCCAAGGCCCTACACCAGTGGTGTAATGTGTGTCAGTTCTGGTTGGGGGGGACCCATTGTTTAGTTCAAATTTATTGTAAATGAGTCTGGTGACATTTTTTAGGGGTGTGAAGGAAGGTACTTGAGGTGCACAGAAGGCACCAATACAGATTCCTATGCTCTTTTAATCTTCCCTCCCTCCAGTTTTCAGATCCCCTTTCACTGCTAGCCACAGGTTAATCCATCCCTGTGGTATAGCAAGAGGCAGAAAGAGAAAAGAAGCAGGATTCATAGATTTCATGGACATTAGGGGCTGTAAAGGACCTCGTGAGATCATTGAGTCCATAATTCATAGGTAGGAAGTTATCTGGGATCAAGTGATCTCAGCAAGAAAAATATCCTGATGTTTTTTGAAGGAGTCCAGAGTAGGTGCTTGCACTACTTCTCAAGGGAGTTTGTTCCAGACCCTGGACACACACACTGTAAAGAACTTTTTTCTTATGTCTAGTCTAAATTGGCCCTTGTTACCCCTGGGGGGCTCTGGTGAACAGCTGTTGTCCCAGGTCCTGATGTACCCCTCGTATGTAATTGTAGGCTGCTACCAAGTCCCCACTGAGCCTTCTGTTTTACAGACTTAAGAGTCCCAAATCCCTCAGCCTCTCCTCATACAGCCTGCCTTCCAGGCCTTGGGTCATACAAGTGGCTCTCCTCTGGACTCTCTCAAGCTTTTCCACATCCTTCCTGAAGTGGGGGTCCCAAAACTGGATGCAGTACTCCAGCTGCAGCCTCTCCAAGGCTAAGTAAAGCAGGAGCATGACAACCCTGGTTTTGCTTGAGATGCATATGTAGAAGCACGCCAGAGTTTGGTTTGCTTTCCCAGCATTGGTGACTCTTATGGTCAATCAGGACCTCCAAGTCTCTTTCAGCCATGGTGCTAGCAAGTGTAGCATGGCCAAGCCATCAGGTTTTGATCAGCCCACCTTAAGAGCATGTCCAAGTTGGCCTGTATCCTCAGCTGTCCTGCAGTGTGACCACCCTCGTCCGTAATTTGGTGTCATCCACAAATGTTGCCAGTTTGCATCTGACTCCTGACTCCAGATCATTAATGAAGATGTTAAAGAGGACTGGCCCAGGTACAAAGCCCTGAGAGACTCCACTGGTCACCCTGCACCACGTTGATGTGCTCCAATCAACTAGTACTTTTGGGTCCGACCCCATAGCAAGTTACCTAGCCATTGGACCATAAGATGATCAGGGCCACAGTTTCCAGCTTAGCCATGAGAACATCATGGAGAATTAGGTCAAAGGCTTTCTTTAAATCATTTATATAAGACATCCACATCATCTCCCATGTCCAGGGCTGTGCCACTTGGCCATAGAAGAAGATAAGGTTGGTCAGGCAAGACCTGCCACCATAAGATGATCAGGGCCACAGTTTCCAGCTTAGCCATGAGAACATCATGGAGAATTAGGTCAAAGGCTTTCTTTAAATCATTTATATAAGACATCCACATCATCTCCCATGTCCAGGGCTGGTGTTGATGGATCCCTTGACAATTTTATCCAGGATTTTTCCAGGGATGGGCATCAGACTGATTGGTCTATAATTCCCTGGGTCATCCCTCTTCCCTTTCTTGAAAACAGTGGCCATGATGGCTCGTTTCCAGTCTTCTGGGACCTTTTCCAAGCACCACAAATTTTCAAATATCTTTCCCAATGCGGGGGTGCAATGATGTCTGCCAGCTCCTTCAAGGCTCTCCGGGGCATTCTGTCTGGGTCCATGGACTTGAGAATGTCCAGTTTCTCAAGTTGTTCCCTCACCTGATCCACATCAATTTTGGGCCTGCCACCCACTCCCAGGATGGTTCCTGTCCTTTCTGACAGTGTGATTCCCTTGGGAGAGTGAAAAATTGATAGGAAAGACTCATTTTCTTGGGCATCAGATGTCAGCTGCCCCATCTGACCTCACAGTGGCCCAATGCTATCTTGGTTCGTTTTTTGACTTCCTACATATCTGAAGAAGGACTTCTTGTTGTCCTTGATTCCCCATAGCTAGCCTGAGTTCAGTTTGTGCCTTGGCTTTTCTGGACCACTCTTTACAGGTGCGGGTGAGTTCTGAGTATTTGCTTTTGATGATGCTTCCCATTTTCCAACTGGTGTAGGCTTCTCTTTTGAGTCTAATGAGGTCCAAGAGTTACTTGTTCAGCCAAGGGGGCTTCTTTGCCCATTGATTACATTTGTTGTAAGATGAAGTGGCTTTCCTCTGTGCCTCAAGGATTATGCTATTGAGAGATGACCATTCCTTGTGTACTTCCTTATCTAGAGGGGTACAGACTCTAATTGCCTGACTTACCAAATCTTTGCTACCCTCCCCCCACCCCCCCTCCACCTCCCAGGTCCATGAAATCAAGCAGGAGCAAGTACAAATCAGAATTTTTTGTTCCTCATCTTTTTTTTTTCACAATATCACAATAAATTGAATTGCAATCAATTCCATTGAGAAATTATAATAAAGCTAAAACATTATAGACTTTTTTTTATTCAGCTATGCTCTTGGGTGTCAACTGGTGAATTTATTTATTTTTTTACACTACAGCCATTACCATAAAATGCAAGACAATATAAAACATTAATTCAATAGTCTCCCATGTCCCTTCAGTAATCCCTTGATATCATATGGATTGATGGAGGGTTGCATGGTGGGAGGGCAAGAGGGAGGCATGGAGGGAGGCATGGTTGAGGCCCCCTCAGGTCCAGATGGATGGCCCAACTTAGCTGGCTGGCTGAGTCAGGCCATGCTACTCCCATTGCACTGTACCTTTGAAATCTTTGCTGGGCACAAAGCTTTGGGAGGGGTGGCAGGGGCCCCCAGGTGGGTGAGTGGGTGAGGAAAAGGGGTGGAAGGAGGGAGGGAGGTGTCCTGCACCCCCTTTCTGGTTACTGATTATGTCCAGAACAGCAGGAACATGGGGTGGGGGGCAGCCATGGTCACAAAGGGGGTCCCTTCAGGTGGGGGCCCCCAGGCACGGTTGAGGTCCCATCAGGTCCAGATGAATGGCCTGACTCAGCTGGCTGCCTGAGTTGGGCCATGCTACTCACTCTCTGTCAGTCACACTGTAACTTTAGAATCTTTTCTGGGCACAAAGCTTCTAAAATAACTTAATTTTCTACTGGGCACATGCTGGCCCATATTAGTTATGGAGCATGGGATTTACGAGGATCACATAGACCTGAAATGCTGGAGGCTGTGAGGGGCAGAGGAACTGTGGGGAAAGAACCTTTGGCATAGTGCTTTTTTGAAACTATGGCCTTGGCTAATTAGCAGCTCCCTGCTTAGCTGAGACCTACTTGATGAGGACATGCCAATACCTAGTGTAGAAGAAGGAGGTATTACAATTTTCTTGAATTTGAATAAAAATAAGTTCTTTCTGAATACACTTTACTCTGGAGAGGGCAGATTACCCTGGGCTACCTTGGGAGTCTTCCTCCTCATCTCCCTCTTCTCCCTGTCCTTTGAGAAGGCTGAGAGGAGAGATATGGCAAGGGAGGGCAAAGCAATCCTGAACAAAGTGATGAGCTCTTTCCAGGGGAGGAGTAAGTTGAAGTGGACGGATGAGAGAGGGGAGGGAGGCAGTCTGCAAACCTGGCTCTGAAAGCTGCTGTATGCAGGATTTTGTAAAGCAAACGTTGCATTGCAAAGAAACCAAATATTGCTTTGAAAACAGTGCATTGAAAAAAAAATATTTTTTTTTGCATCGTACTTCCCATAACAGTACAAAGAGAAAAAGAAGTTGTTTTCCTGCCTGCAAAGAAAAAAAGAAGCTGTTTTCCAGGGGTTAACCCCAACACCACCACCCCCTCAGTGACCATATCATATGCATTATAATGCATTTTAAAAACTTACTAAATTGTCTTTAAAGACTTGCTAAAGGCTAAAAGCCCTGAGTGGGGTTGTTTAGTGTTTTTGCTTACAAGATACATTTCACTGGACCACACCTTTAACAAGTCTACCATGTAACTCTTTGCAAGTCTTTCTACTAATGTCATAACTAACCCCCTCCCCGCCCCTGGCACAGCATCCCAGCCACTGAGGCAGACATGGTCTCTGAAAACAAACCCAACCATCCCAAAGGAAACATGACACATCTATTATATTAAGAAAAAACTTTATTGAACTAACTGAAAAAGAATGACTGTATGCAAAATTGACAATATTAAAATAAAATGAATACAAAATGTAACAAAATAAACAAAAGGTTCAGACTCTTGTCTCTTTCTTAGCAAAAATAACTATATAACTTTATTAAAAAATCACACACACCCCACACACAATATAAAAAAAAAAATGTTAAAAAAAAATTGTTTTTCGGTATCCACTGTAGTGTGACCCTTCAGTGGCCTGTGGGCTCATGCCTGGTGAGTTCTGCCCATGCAAGTTTTCTGTGAGGAGGGAGGAAAAAGGAAGAAGAGCAGGGGGCTTGGCACACAGTAAAAAAAAAAAGGACTTTTGCCACCCTCCAACACATACACAGAACACACACAAGTGCCCACAAGGGCAATGGAACATATTATCTAAATATCACCCAGGATGCTGCATGCCCCAGGTGTTGGGTCTAGCAGGCAGTATCCTGCTGCCCTTGGACTCATGGCTCTGGAATGGAATGTGATGAAGTTCAGGTTGCAATATGGAAGGAAGTCACTCCCTCCAAAGTTTCAAACTACTTGCAGAAAACTTACCATTACACCGATGCTGCCAATGCCATGAGGAGCCATGGCTACTGCATTGGCATAAAATGGTGGGTGCAGGGGTCACAGCTGGTGGAGGGTACTGGGGAGGCTGGAAGACAGGAGGGTACATGGGTGAGAGGATATAGACAATGGGTGGCTGGGGGGGATAACAATTAAGAGGGGGAAAAATGATAATATTGCTATTGTTCTCCCCCATTCTCTCACTCTTTTAAATAAAATAATAAAATAAGAATAATTGGTCAGTCCGGTCAACCAAGCAAACATGTCCTGACCTGACTGCGAAGAAGGGAGGGGTCAGGAGTGGGGAGTCAAAAAGGGTTAAACAGAACACATAGTGCCACCTATTGGCTAGAGGCCAGAATGCAGCGGCCCCTTCTGGTGAAGGGGATTAGTTACAAGTCTTTGGAGTCTGGCTGTTTGCATGAACAAAATTCACAGTTGGAGCAGCGTAACAAGAAAGCGACACAAATTAAAACATCTCTGAGTAGTGTTAGTTTAAGGGGCTAAATGGACTTTAAAGCAGCAGGAAATCCTGGGTCATGAAAACACAATCAGTTGTGTTGATGTTTAATGGGAAATTTTGTTTAACCCACACACACTGTAATAGACTAAAACAGGGTCTGAGAGTCAAATCTCCTGGCTTCTATTCCAAGAATAGAAACTTACAAAGTGGGCTGTTGTCTTTGAAAGTTTATGCATTTCTGAATTATTTAGTCTATAAGGTCCAAACCTGCTCCACCTTATTTACCAAGGCCAATTGAGAATTATGGTGTGGCCCACGAGTCCCTGAAAATGTGATGATTCCCAACTTTCTGAGGCCTCTGGTCAGCATATTCAGTGAGGAAAGAGAGCTGGTGGGTTGGTAATGTGTAACTGTCCAGGGGAAAGAAATTATCTATTCAGGTTCCCCCTGACCCATTTCATTGGCTCACCTAACTGTCTCGGTGGTGGGGACCTGAGCATAATTCAAACCTAGGACAGAAGAAAGGACCCTGAGATTATGCCTGCGCCAGCTCCTTCTGCAAATATGATGCTACACCCAGGGTGTAACGCCAGTATAATGCCATCTGTCATTCCCAGAAGCTTGAGAGCCATATGGCAGGTTAAGGATTGATGAAAGGGGTAGAAACCAGCAGTGTAGAAGTCTTGTCTAGTGATCAGTGCTTCAGGGTCCAGGACTTCTAGGTTGTGTGAAGGAAAAGCTTGGTATACACCTGGAACTCAATTTAGGAAAACAGAATGGGATTGCCTCAGCTAGAAGCCACGCAGACAGGCTGACTGCTACTGTTGGTGCTCTGGACAGGTGACTGGAGATGTGTACCTCCCCTATCAGCCTGTAGGACTGCAGAGTTTTATGATTGGTGTGACATCATACAGAAGAATTACTAGTTCACCAATGGGAATAGCCCTTGCTCAGCAGAGCTCTCATTAAATATCCCCTCACTTTGGGCACTCTGTTCAGTTACTGAGGAGAAGCTCTGAATGAAGAGGAAGGTAGGGAAGGGGAATTATTTTGTGGAACTCTCATACCAGTGAGCTCTGGAAGAGACAGTCCCAATGTCAGGGACTGTACAGAGTTGCACTGGGGGGTGGGGGGTGGGGAGGGAAGGAGGAACAGACCAGGATATATTGTGTTTCCATATGATTTGTTGTAGCGGGAAGTGGGGGCTATGGGGAGGCTGCCTGATGTCCACTGTTCCAATACAGAGTGGTGCAGTAGGAAGTAGGTCAGAAGGGCCCATTCATTTGATCTGGCCTAACAGGGATGGGCTATGGGTGGTATGATATAGGGAAGCAGCAAGGGGAGGTGGTTAGACAGATATATTGCAATGAAACAATCAATGGGACAGTTTCTCATCCCAACTGTAGTTCAGTTAACTCAGAGTAAATTCCTTGAACTCAGTGACTTTACTCTGCTCAGGATATACCCTGGGTTGATGGAGATGAGAATTTGAACCTGATTCTACTGACTTGATCAATGTATGTCAGCTGGAGAAGTTGCCCCTGGGATTTACTTTTAGTGGGAATTAAAAGGCATAGCTCCCAGTGAAATCTCCTAGGCTCTACCCTTCTTGGTTTTCTGCTGTACTTTGTTTCACATTCAGGTAAGGTTACAGTAATAATAAAGTATCAGTTGCCTGTACATTGCTTTTTAGATGCAAATTCAACATTATTTGTGTTGACACAAATATTGTTGCATGATGCATGAAGTGGGTGCTCTCGGGACCCCAGGTGAGGGAATGGGTCCTGTTGCCCTCTCTTTTGTTCATGGCACTGACATTTCTCTCTCTGACAGACTGAACACACCACAACTCTGGATCAAGCTGCCATGGATGTTCCAACTGAGAGCTCTGAAAAGGTTATTCTGAATGGAATCACCTCACTGGTATCTGTGGCTAACAAAAAATCTGAGGCAGAAGAACACGTCAGATCTGCCCTTGATGAGATGAAAGATGAAGAAATGAACATAGAAAACTGTAAAGAATACAAAACACTTATATCCATGATTACTGATTTGAACAATAAGACGACAAATCTGGAGTTTGAAAAGAAGAGAAAGGAAGATAAGTGTGATTGGTTAAATGCCCAGTTGGAACAGTATGTGAAGTTTGAGGAGGAGACCCAAGAGAAGCTGGAAACATATAATGAATGCATAGAAAATCTTCACTGGGAAAAAAAAAATAAGGCAAAATATCATAACATTTCCATATGTGCCTACATACTGTTACTTTTTATGTTCTTCTTCTTTGGTAAGTATCAACTAATGGCACTCCATCCCTTGAGACCTGATAGGATATTTTTAACACACCTATTAGGACATCCATCAGCTCAGAGACAAGTGTAACCCACTGAAAAAGTTACTTATGTAATAGGGACATACGGCTTGAACCAGAGACCTGCAGAGTTAAAATCATGAGCTGCTACCAATAAATGTTCATGTTTCCTAGCTTGGGGTCCATAACAGACTCTCATCCTCTGTGGGATGGACACAAAGGAAAACATGAACGTGACATACAGCAATGAATTATATGAGGGCTGTGGGCATGGAGTAGGAATCCCCCAGCATATAAAATAGGAAAGGATTATTTGCTAGGGGTGGAGTGAAAGGAAAGGTGTGGAAGGACTGGATTTAAAGGGGTTGGTTAAAGTGGAAGATAAACCCAGCACTGACACCACCCCTAGGAATGGAATGTCCTGGAAGTATCCACAGTAGCAACCTCATACCATGTGGTTTATCAGGCTGACTGTAGGGAGTTCGTCTTCAAGGAGCAGGTGCACAGCCCTTGAAGTCCTTCCATGGATACTAGTGGGCAGTGGATCAGGCTCTCTGGATAGGTCTGCTATTAGTTCTGGTGCCATCAGCTAGAACCTCTGGGAGTCACCACACTTCCTGTCAAAGCCCTTTCCAAACCCTCCCCTCTCTATGGGTTTCCATTTCTGTGGCAGAATGGCTGCCTCTCCCATGTCTCCCTCTTTGAATATATATGTCTGGACTGGGTTCAATCTGGCACCAGGTGAGGAAGGACTACCTGGTTCTGGGTTGTGGGTACATCGGATAATCTGTCTTTCACCTCTAAGGAACAATTACAATCCTGCCTGAAATTGGCTTTTCCTGGGCTGTCTTTCTTGGGATGGTTATGAACGTTATATATAGCCTTAGTATTCAGAAACAGCACTTCTATGGCTTCCAAGCATAATGTAGATGCCTCATGCTTCCACTGTCTCCTATAGTCTGGGTTCTGTAGTCAGACTATATGTCCCATGATGCATAATGTACTGCCTACTGGGGAGGGGAGGCAGTGGTGCATCATGGATAACGGATGGGGACCTGGTGCCATAGCTAACTGTAATGTGAGTCAAATGCGGGTTTCAGATGTTGTGGTTTGGGTTTCTGGAAAATATTGACATTTTCTACAGAAAGTAGGTGTTTTCTGTGAAAACAATCCTTTAATCAAAAATCCATTTTTTTGTCTATATGTAGGTGTCCTAGAACCGTTTTTCCTATCCTTCAAAGTAGTTTTTGCAGTTCTGCATTCAGTAATAACCTTCATCGTGGGCTTTGCTTGGCATTTTCTGTGTGATGCCCAAAAGAAACATGTACTGGCAAATGCAGCATTTGACCTAAATAAAACTTTAGTCACTGAAACAAGTGAGAAAATTTCCACCTTTGAGGAGCAGAAGAAGAAAACTAAGAAGAATATCGATGACATCAACATGGACATTAATAAAGATGACTTGAATATTTCAGACTGTAGGGGACAAATAAAGAAGCTGGTGGAAGAAAAGGAAAGGTTGCAGAAATACCAGTGCTACCTGAAAACACTGGCTGCAAAGCTTAAACTAATAAAGCCATATATAGGAAATACTTCTGTCCCAAAAAATGTATGGACAGTTTTGGAAGATGTTTGTAAGCTTGAGCTGCCATGGAAGCAAGAGGAAGAACAGGAAGGTCAGAGGTTCTTATTCAAAGAGCAAATAAGGGACAAGATTAAAGAGCTAGGATATGCTGTTCAAAGTGCTCAGAACAAGGATTTCTAAAACTGGGCTGAACCCCACTGACATCAGTGGGGTCAGTCCTTATTTCCATCAGGTAAATCAAAGATGCACAAGACAGCATATATTGTCACTTGGTAAGTGAGGGGGAGGGGGTCTCACTTGGTCAGAATGTGACCCATTTGCACCATTAGAACCTCTGTTTCTAGTCCAGGATATTATTTTCCTTTAAAAATTGCATGAAATACTCATTTCATTAGAACTTAAGATATGAATATAGCTCTCAGAGCAATAATAATTGTATGCATGCTATAGTTTTAGTTTTAAGCAGATTAATGGAATTGAATGATTTATGCAATTATGCAGCCTTATATAGATGATATTTTTCCATATGAAATTATTAATAAAGAGTTTTTAATTTACAGTTTTCAGTACAATAGGGGCCTAGCAAAGCAAAGAAGTTTGGAAAAATATCTCTTTGCCTTGCTATTAACTACTTTAATCACATGGTTATCTATGATGGCACTTCCTGTCATTGCTGTCAATATCTGAAATCCTATTTTAGTAGGACAGAGATTATATACAAGAAAAATATTAAAATATTGCTCATAAAGTGACACAGATCAGTAGAAAGATAAATGGCAGGGCAGCTTAATTTTGTAAAGCAAAATTGATGATATTGTCATGTAATTTCATCTGAAAATCATTAAAGGAACTATTTTTAACCCAATGTGTGAATATACTATAGAACTCATTGTGTTTGGAAGTGGTTGAGGCCTAAAATGTAGCAAAATTCCAAACATCATTAGAAATACACCTGAAAATAAGACTGGTCAGAATTGTTTTAATTAATGACAAAAAAAAAAAAATCTGTGGAAAGGGGTATCACATCCCATGCCTTAAGGCATGAAAGTCTCTGACTAGAGTCCCTGCAGACATTACACTTAAGACATGATTAACTAGCTAATCATGTTGTAAAGATTAACCCAGCCACATGTTCAGTTGTTCCACAAAATGTAAAATGAGCCAAAAAATTATTACATTTAGTATTTTGTGGCTGTTTTGCATCATGCCATAAAATGAACATGTTACTAGGTGAAACATACAGGGGTCTCCAACTAAGCCCAGTGCAATCTGGATGCTGATGATGATTAGCTGATTGTTGGTTGGCTCTAGGTCTGCATGGAGGCTTGAATGGACCCCAGTGCCGACCTGATCCAACCAACAATCACCTGATTGTTCGTTAGCTCCAGGGACTGCAGCAGGGCTTGGATCCACCATGGTGGATCCTCAGAGCCAGCCAATACTCCAATGGTTGTTGGGCAAGCTGGGCATGATTGGGGTCTGATACCCAATCCCAAAATTGCACATCCTGCCATGCATGTGTGTGGCATGGTAGGAAGAACAATAGTTGGGATCATGCTTCCAATCTCATTGTACCATTAAATGGATGTCTGCCAGCACCTTAACACTGCATGGGGCCCTGTGGCTGGAATGTCCAGATGGAAAACTGGTAAAGAAACTTTGAACCCGTGGGCCAGAAGGGCGGGTCAAAATGCTGCAGCCTCCCTGCACTGCTGCGGAGCCTGCGGGAGGGGCCCCGGTCTCTCTGGGTCCCTGCAAAGCACGGGGTCCAGGGCGGCCACCCTGCTCACTCCCCCCTGGGGATGGCTCTGTCCTTGGTTTTGCTGGAGAAGCATCTATTGATGCATGCCAGAGTATTATTTGCCCTGCTGGCTACAGCATAGCACTGCTGACTCATGTTCATACTGTGGTCAATTATTACCTCCAGATCCTGTTTGTTTGTAGTGCTGGTCAGCTCAGCATTACCAAGCCTGTAGGTGTGTAGGGGGTTGTTCATCCCCAGGTGGAGCACTTTACATTTCTCAATGTTGAAATTCATCTGGTTCCAATCTGCCCAACTTGCCAGAGTGTCTAAGTCCGTTTGTATCTGCAGCCTACCTTCAAGGATGACCATACCTCCCCATAACTTGGAGTTGCCTCTGAACTTGGCTAGCGAGCTTTTTACCCCCACATCAAAATCATTGATGATGTTAAAAAGTACTGGACCAAGCACTGACCCCCCGGGGGACACCACTGGCTACTTCTCTCCAAGACAGCACAGATCCATTCAGAAGAACTCCCTGGGTCCTACCCTGCAGCCAGCTTCCTACCCACTGAACTGTCTTGCAGTTGAGCCCATAATCTTCCAATTTTCTCATAAGGACATTGTGGGATACCAGATCAAAAGCTTTTTGGAAGTCAACGTATACGTCAACCTCCTCTCTCTTATCCAGGTGGTGTGTTGCCTCATCATCAAAGGAGATGAGGTTGGTAAGACAGGACCTGTCCATGATGAAGCCATGCTGGCTGTCATTCAGAATCTTACCTTCTGCAAACCTATCACACGTAGACTCTGATGGATTTTTCCAAGATTTTCCCTGGGATAGAAGTTACACTAATTGGCCTATAGTCACCCAGGTCATCTCTCCTCTCCTTCTTGAAGATGGACACAATTTTGGCCCTCTTCCAGTCCTCAGGGACCTCTCTGGAGTGCCATGAGGTTTGGAAAAGTTTAGCCACAGGTTCCGTGATGACTTTGGCCAGCTCCTTCAGCACAATTGGATGAAGTTCATCCAGTCCTGCTGAGTTATATATATGTCTAACTAGCTAATTGCCCATCATGCATGATGGATTTCAAAGGAGTGTTTACATGGCCAGTCCCAAAGGGTCGCCCTGCCCAAGCCCATTGTCTTGCTTCTCACTGCCAAGCCACACCCCCCCCAGCCCTGCAGCTGCCCCTCACTCCCAACCCATTGACCCCAGCCCCACCAGCACCTCTCACTCGCCAAGCTGGAGTACCCTGCGCCCCAGACCCCGATGATGCCTCTCACTTTTGACCCACAGCCCCCCACCCCCTGCTTCTGTTGGTAGCTCTCACTCCTGACCCACAGCCCCATGGTGCTGCCAGTGACCTGCATTCCTAGCCCTCAGTTACCTGCCCACCCCAGTGCCCCACACTCCCAACCCCCAGGCCCCCAGGCCTGCTGCTGCCCCTCACTCCCATTCCACTGACCCTAGCCCTTCCAATGCCCCTCACTCATCAAACTGCAGTACCCTGCCCTCCTGGGCCATGATGGTGCCCCTCACTCCCGACCCAGAGCCCCCCACCCCCATTCACAGCCCCCT
>NW_005842781.1:214748-230694 GCF_000455745.1 Alligator sinensis | reverse complement strand
GGGATGGTGGAGAGAGGCTTGTGGCCCCCCCCCACACACACCCTGGGATAGGGCTGCAGTGCCCTGCACGCAGCTGGGCCAGGGAACCTCTCCCCCTCCTCCCCCCGCCCCCTTCCAGGGCAGCAGCTTTTGAATGCTCAGCCCCTCCAAGCACAGGCACTAGCTGCTGGCCCAGCCACAAAGTTCCCCACTGTCCCGCCACCCTCTTCCCCAATTGGAGAAACAGGTAACTCTCCCCCACCTTGTTACAGCCCCTGCCTCCACTTCCCCTTCCCAAATGTCTGCGTTTCTACTTTTCCAGGGGTTGTAGCAGAGGGAGGTGATTGCAGGCAGCAGGAAGCATCACATGGGTCTGTGTGTGCTCCCCACTGCCCACTGCCTCCAATTGCCCTCCCTCTGCTCCCACCAGCAGAGCAAAGGGAAATCCCAGACAACCTACCTGGCTGAAGATCAGAGGGCTTAAAAAGAACAAAGATACAGCTGGGGAAACCCACACATATGGTAACTCTATCTCAGTGATGGCGCATGTGCATTTGAGCAAAAACATTATGGACACACAGACAGATCAAGCCCTTTATTAGGTTAGAATTTTTTTTTAATTGATCACACACAAGTTCTACACCAATAGTAGGAAGGTGGTCATTCCTGTCCTGCTCAGTATGTATCCTATCTGGCATGATTTTACCCTTGGCCCGGTGAAAGACCAAAGCAAAGTAGTCATTCAGGACTTCAGTTTTCTCCTGAGTACTTGTAACCAGTTGTTCTGAGTTGTTGAGCAGTGGCCCCACACTCCTATTTGTTTTCCTCCCATTACATACATACCTATAGAAGGACTTCTTGTTCTCCTTGATCCCTGTTGCTAATTGCAATTTACTGTGAATGGGGCCCTGGCCAGGTCAGGTTGTGGGGCAATCAGAGCCTGGCAACTCATCCTGGGATGTGAGCAGGTCACTCCCGCTGCTGTGCGCAGTGTGGGGAGCCCCCACTTTCACTGCCTATGTGCCCAAGGACATTTAGACACATACCTTTTTGTCCCACACTGTGCTGGAGATCCAGTGGGTCAGTACAGATTTGATTAATTGAGTGTGCTCCACACGCAAGCTGATGTGCACTGAGCTGCTTCACATGCAGTTGTATAATCAGCAAAATGCATGTCAGCACACAGAAAATGGCATTGGTGCACTTTTGAACTAAAACACCTTCAAAGTGCTTTAGTTCAAAAGCATGCCATTCCCATTTTCTCAGCAGGGAGTGGCTGGCTGGGGCACAGGGTTCCTCATCATGGGGGCTCTACAACAGATGGAGTTGGGAGAGAAGGCAGCTGTGGGCTTCCTGTTGTCCCATCTCTGTGTTTAGGCCAGCACTCATCACTTCGGAGTGGTTTGCACTGATTTTTTTCTAGGGTTTTTGTTTCATGGATTCATAGATTGTAGGGTCGGAAGGGACCACAAAGGACCATCGTGCCTGACCTCCTGCCTCTGGCAGGAAAGAGGACAGAGGTCAGACAACCCCAGCCAGGTGTCTATCAAGCCTCCTCTTGAAGACCTCCAAGTTAAGTGATAGCACCACCTCTCTTGGAAGCCCATTCCAGATTCTGGCAACCCTTACTGTAAAAAAAAATTCTTTCTAATGTCCAACCTGAATCTACTCTCCACTAGTTTGCACCCGTTATTCCTAGGTGTGCTTTGGTAAATAGCGCATCTCCAATTCCCTGTTTTCCTCCCTTGATAAACTTATAGGTGGCTACAAGGTCTCCCCTCAGATGTCTCTTGTGAAGGCTGAAGAGAGCCAGATCCCTCAACCTCTCCTCATAGGGTCTTTTACACAGGCCACTAATCATGTGAGTGGCCGTCCTCTGAACCTTCTTCAGATTCTCTGTGTCCCTCCTGAAGTGCGGCGCCCAAAACTGGACACAGTACTCCACTGCAGCCTGACCAATGCTGCATAGAGGGGGAGCATCACCTCCCTCGATTTGTTGGCCATGCATCTGCTAATGCATGACAATGTGTGATTGGCCTTGTTGATGGCTTTGTTATACTGCTGGCTCATGTTCATCTTGGAGTCAACTTTGACTCAAAGATCCCTCTCAGCCACTGAGCTGCTGAGGAGGTCATCCCCCAACCTATAGGTGTGCTAAGGAGTCCTCCTCCCTAGGTGGAGTACCTTCCATTTAACTTTGTTGAATTGCATCCTATTTTGTTCTGCCCATTGATCCAAACTATCCAGATCGGCATGTATCTGCTCCCTGCCCTCTGGTGTGTTAACTTTGCCCCATAACTTGGTATCATCTGTGAACTTGGAGAGGGTGCTCTCCACGCCCTTGTCCAAATTGCTGATGAAGATATTAAATAACACCAGTCCAAGGACTGAACCCTGCAGAACCCCACTGCTCACCTCCTTCCAGGCCGAAAATGACCCATCCACCACCACTGTCTGGGTGCCATCCCTAAGACAGTTGGCCACCCACCTGACTGTGTAAGCATCCACCCCAGTGCCTGCTAGCTTCCCTATTAGAATAGGATGGGAAACTGTCAAAAGCCTCTTAAAGTCCAGGTAGATGACATCAGCCTCAGCTCCTGTGTCAAGGCAGTGTGTGACCTGGTCATAAAGGGCTCTAAGATTTGTCAGGCACGATCTACCTGTGATGAACCTGTGCTGGTTTCCTTTCAGCATCATTTCCCATGCTGGGCCTTTACAAATGTGTTCTTTGATGATTTTATCCAGTATTTTCCCAGGGATAGAGGTAAGACTGACTGGCCTAAAGTTACTCACCCCCTCCGTTCTTCCCTTGTTAAACATGGCAAACACATTGGCCTTTTTCCAAACCTCAGGGACCTGGCCAGAGCACCATGAGTGTTCAAATAGCTGTGCCAGGGGCTCAGCTATGACACTGGCCAATTCCTTCAGCACCTGTGGATGGAGGTCATCCGGGCTGGCTGATCTGTACCCATTCAGCTCCTCCAAGTGTTCCTTAACAAAGTCAGCACTAACCTTTGGCAGTCTGGTGCCTTTTTGACATCTATGTTCAAAGTGGGAGAACTGCCTTGGTCAGTACTTATGAATACTGAAATGAAGTACTAATTGAAGGGTCCACCTTTTTCCCTGTGTCAGCCACAAAGTGTCCTGATTTGTCCCGCAGGGGCCCTATGTTACTCTGCACCTTCCTTTTGCTCACTATGTATCTGTGGAAGGACTTTTTATTGTCCTTCATTGTTGTAGCCAGGGTAAGCTCCAGTCCTGCGTTGGCCTGCCTAACTGATTCCCTGCAATAGCCTGCCAGGGAGGTGTATTCCTCCTTCATGGCTGCCCCCTGCTTCCACTGCATATAAATCTCTGTCTTTGTCCCCAGTCTTTTCTGGAGTTCCCTGTTCAGCCAAGGGGGCTTTTTTGTCCCCTTACCCCTTTTCCTGTGTATGGGAATAGACTCCTTTTGTGTCCCAAGGATCACTCCCTTGAGAAACCTTAACTCTCCTGGACCCCCATTTGCTCAATGCTCTTGAGTTCCGCCACCTCACTAACTAGCCTTCTAAATTTACTAAAGGTGTCCTTTTGAAGTCTAACACTTTAGCCTTACTGGATATTTTCCCTACCTTTCACTGGATTGTGAAATCTACCAAGTGATGGTCAGTATCTCCCAGGTTACTGTGTACTTGCAGGTTCCCCATGAGATCATCCCCTGTTGCTAAGACCAGGTCTAGCAAGGCTTTGCCCCTGGTGGAACTAGACACCACCTGGATTAGGTGGAGGTCCTGCATGCAGTATAAGTACCTATGTGAGCGATTTGTTTTGGCCATCTGCTCCTCCCAGCAGATGTCTGGGTAATTTAGATCCCTTGCCTGAATGGCCTCTGAGAGCTGCCTGGAGAATACCTCATCTAGCTCATCATCTTGATGAGGAGGTCTGTGGTAGACCCCCACTACCAAGTCCTTTTCCTCTGCCCCCTGCCCCTAGATCCTGACACACAATACCTCAGTATTCCCCTCCTCTACCCCTACCTTGATGATGGAAGATGTGTACTGCTGGCTAAAATAGAGAACTACACCCCTGCCTTTTTCCCCCGCTCTGTCTTGCCAATACAACGTGTACAGCTCAATGCCCACCACCCAGTCGTGCATAGAATCCCACCACGTTTCAGTTTTTTGTTTGTTTGTTTGTTTTGGGGGGTTTTTTCCTACTGGGAAATCCTGGAACAAATTTTGCCCTGTCCATGCAAATTAGCAGTGCTGAGCACTGATTAATGTGCAATTTGTGCAACTTGTGGTGTTGCAAATAGGTTTTCAGTGTTGCAAACCACACATGCTGCATGACTGGTTCCAGCCAAAGCTCCCCCTGAATGTTAGCTTGGGGGCTCACAGGGAGCATGTGGGCTGGTCCACATGTGCATGGGGCTAGGAGAGCTCTGTTAGCTACAGTAGCAAATGTCTCCTGTCCCCATACACATCAGGAGGGGTCCTGACATGCACAGGGCAAAGAGACAGCTGCTGCTGCAGCAGAGCTGTCCTGCCATATGCACCTGGGGGACAAATCCTGTGCCCAGGAGGGTTTCCCTAGGCTGGGGCAAGTCCCAGTCAGGTCTAAGGGACTTGACAAGGCCATGTGGGTTGTGGTGTTGTCATTGCTTTTGTTGGTGTTTGTAAGCCAAGCTGATCTTCTGCCATACTTGCTAGTCTTCCTGTGCATTGGGGTGTTTTTTTCCTGAACTCTCAGCCAGGTCTCTTTAAAGTCCCATGGTCCATCTCTCCTGGACTGCTCTCCTCAGACAGCAATTACTACACAATTAGCAACCACTCAGCAATCAGCTATCATTCACAGTTTCTCAGAGCACATGCCCCAACCACACACAGCCCATAAACAAACACTTAGCAAACCAAAGGCACAGGCAGAATCTTCTGAACCATTCCCAGTCACCAATGGAGTCAAGGAGGGCTGCATGCTGGCCCCAGCCCTCTTCAGTATGATGTTCTCTACCATGTTAACAGATGTCTTTTTTCACTGTGACACTGGGGTTGATATCAGATACCAGAATGATGGCAAGCTCTTCAATTTGAGGAGACTACAGGTGAAGAGGAAGTTACAGGTAGTGACTGTTTGTGATCTTCTGTTTGTTGATGACCATTCCCTGAACACCAAATCTGAGTCTCACTTACAGCAGTATGGATCATTTCTCATCAGCTTGTGACAATTTTGGTCTCACAATCAACACTAAGAAGACAGAAGTGATACACCAGCATGCACCAGGAAAGACGAAACCTTCCTGATAGTGGACAAGTTCACCTATCTCAACAGTGCACCATCACCCACAGTTCACATCAATGATGAAACCAATGTGAGAAATTCTAAAGCAAGCATGGCATTTGGCAGACTACATACAAATATGTGGGAGCATAGAGGCATCAGTCAACAAAAAAACCCTGAAGGTCTGCAAACCCATTGTGTTGCCAATCCTGATGTACGTATGCAAAACATGAACAGTTTATAGATGCCATGCTATGAAGCTGAACCACTTTCACTGTCTGAAGAAACTGATGAGGATAAGATGGTAAGACAAGGTCGTAGACACTGAGGTTCTTACATGGGCAGGCATTCCAGGCACCCATACATTGTTGATGAAATCACAGATGAGATGGGAAGACCGTGTCACTAGGAAGTCAGATGAGCAACTGCCCAAGGTCTTTTATGGTGAGCTAAAGGAGGGAAAGCACTCTCAAGGAGGCTAGAAGAAATGTTACAAGGATTCCCTCAAGGAATCCTTGAAATGTTTCAACATTGATCCAAAGCCTTGGTCATGATCGTTCCATCTGCTGAAGCCTCTGCCATTTTGAAGCTACAGTCTATCAGTGGAGGAGAACTGGTGAGGCAGAGCAGAAGCACAAACAGTGTACATCTTGCAACAGAAGGACATCCACTGTCGAACAAGCAACCCAAAGCAACATCTATTGCTTAGTGCACCATGGACAGTTCAAAACACAAGTTGACCTGATCAACCATTCACCTGCTCACAGAAACCAAACCAACCATTGATGTCATGGTGATCTTTGGATTTGAAGGGTGAACAACAGCAACAGCAGTGAAAACAGCACCATGCTCCACACCATCTACACCCTACTTTCAAAATAATAGATACACCCATGAATATGTGGGACCAGGGCTGGGGCTGGAGCCAGGGCTAGGCCAGTACATGGGGATGAGGCCTGTCAACAGGATTTGGACCCAGCTTTGCATGCCAGATCTGGATCTGGCCTGTGGACTGACCCCACACCACTCACCCTTCCTCTGGTACCAAAAGACTGGGCACCACTGGGCTAGACCAGTGACTGTCTCTCTTTTTTGGACCCAAAGCCCTGATCACAAAACGTCACCTCTTAGATTTCATGCATTATTTTGACAACAGAAAAATAACAAAGCAATGTTCCAGAAAGTTTGTGACCCTGGATTCCTATTGGAAATATCCAGGTTTCTCTTGGGAAACATGTAAGCATTTGCATTCCTAACAGTGTTAAAATTCATGGCACCTTGTGGCACCCTCAAAAGGATTTCATAGCATATCAGGGTGATGCAGCACTGTGTTTAAGAATCTTTTGTCTATACCCTTCTCCAGTGCTCCTTTATGAAGCTAAGCCAATTCCCTTTGCATTACAATAGCCTTTTGCAGGAAAAATGGATGGTGGGCAGCGTAGCAGGGGAAGATTGTACCCTGCTGGAAGCAGGAACACAGGCACACCTCCTTTTCAGACCAGCAGCCACCTCACTGAGCCACAAAGTTTCTAGTGTGCTCCTATTCTGGATCCATATACTCTCCTCTCTTGACTGGGGGACAACTGTAGCATTAGCTTCAAGCAATGACTAAAGGTAGCCTATAAAGTAGCTGCCAGGAGTCTATGACCCGCAGGCTGGATCTGGCTGCTGACAAGGAAGATAAAGAGCTTGGAAAGAAAGTCATTCAAGGTGAGGCTAGAGGAACTAGGCTTGTTCAGACTGAAGAAAATGCACTTAGGTGGGGACATGATAGCAGTCTTCTAGTATTTGAAGGGCTACCATAAAAAAGAAGAACCCATTTTCTCCCTTGCTGCAGAGAATAGGATGCAGACCCATGGCTTGAAGTTGTAGAAGGGTTTCAGTTGGTTCTTAGAAAAAACAAAAACAAAACAACTTGTTCACTATCAGGACAGTGAGGCAATGGAATAGACTCCTAAAGAGGTGGTGTACTCTCCACCACTGGAGGTGTTCAAGAAGAGGCTGGACAGCCACTGACTGTTTGGAGATGTTATAAGCATAGCTATGCCTATATTCTACTATGGGCATTTACCATGTTTCTGGTCTTTTATGGTTGCCTCACTGAGGGGGCTTTTTCTGCCTATTTGTTAGGGTGTTTTTAAAGCCTTTTCAGAATCATTGGGCCTTGGCTGCAGCCAGGACTGGGGATGGTGACTGGCCTGTTCCAGTTCTCCTGCTGTTGGAGGTTCCTAGCTAGAGGGTCTTTCTCCTCTGCTCAGGATTATACTGAACACTATATCTGAGGTCAGGAAGGAACTTTACCTTATGTTCAGATTGGTATGAAGTGTGTGTGTGGTGGTGGGGGAGAGAAAGGGAAGAGAGCATGTAGAAGAGAGCATGACCCTCTTTCTGGGATCTCTTAAGCATATAGTGACAACCTTTTTACAGAAGCAGAACATTGGTTGCCATGGTTCCCCTACTTATATCTGGAAGGTTAAGGTGTTATATCTTGTACTAGCAAATTTCCCATTAAGAGTGACAAGGGGGAGTGGCAGGTAGGCATGGAGTCTGTGTTTAGCCCCTGCACCCCACCCTTCCCACTGCTCTGCATCTGGGCCCGTGCTCCCCCTGCTACTCTGGGTCCAGCCCCACTCCAACCCCTCCCCACTGCTCTTGGTCCAGCCCCGCTCTAGGCTCCCTCCCTGCTGCTCTGGGTCCAGCCCCACTCCACCCCAGCACCACTCCAGGTCCAGCCCCACTCCCCCTGCCACCGCTCCAGGTCAGGCCCTGCTCTACCCCTCCTCCCCACCACTCCAGGTCTGGCTCTGCTGTACCCCCACACTGCTTTGGATCTGGCCTACTCCACCCCCACTCCTTGCTGCTGTAGTCCCAGCCCTTCTCCACACCACCCACCCCTCTGCTCCAGGTCCACCCTGGCTCCATTCCCCTGCTGCCACCACTCCAGGTCCCACCCCACTCCCACCACTCCATGCCCAGGCCCACTCCACCCCACCTGCCACTCTGCAGCTGGCCTCGCTTCACCCTCCTGCTTTGTGTCCACTTGGCCCGTGTCTGCCTGCCTCCCCTCCCCACTCCCCTTCCTCCTTCCCTGCCCACTACCTCCCCTTCCCTGCTAGCTGTTCTGGGGGGTGTCAGGCAGACCCATCCATGGCGGGAGGGAATTGGGGTGACTTCCCTGGGTCCTGCCTACCTCTGCCTCTGCTTCCCTACCTGAGGTGGCAGTAGAAGCTCCCTACATGTTTGAGGAGGCAGCGCCCATGCAGCCAATTACCACCAGCCCTCTCAGCAGCACATGCAGTTGTCCAAAAGCATTATGGACAGACAGACATGCAGAGAGACAGACTAAGCCCTTTATTATATTAGAATTGTCAGTGTCTGTCATAGTCCTATGAAGAGTTTAGATTATGGTTTGTATGGGATGGTTTGGAAGGGATGATCCTGCCTCAGGCAGTAGTTGGTTTAGATGACCTGGAGGACCCTTCCAGCCCAACTTCTCTATGATTCTTCTGGGCTGCAGAGCCATTGGGTCTGTCCAGGGGTGGATCCAGACTCAGAGGGTGGGCAGGGCTGGTCAGGGAGAGGAGGGGGATGCAGTGACATGGATACATCCCTTGCTTCAGACTAACCTGGGAGCAGTGATAAGGATTTCTTTTTTTAAGTTCCCCAAATCAGGAAAGAACCCCACCCCCATGCTCCTAGCACCCACTCCCTTCTGCTCAGTCCTCAGCAGCATGTCCCTCCCCCTCCCATTCACCACTTTTCCACCTGCTGCCGCCAATGATGTTGTTTCAGGGTAATTGGGGCAGCCTCCAGAGCTAGAATTCACTGCCAGCTTGAAGTCCCTCCCCACTTCGAAATTAATTAAGAGGTTTGTGGTTTGATAGTGTCTTCAGGGAAAGGGCTCCAGAGCTGGTGCAGCTGGGATCAGCAGGGGACAACAGTAGTGGCTGCAGGTGGGTTCACTCACCCCATGCTTGATCCCAAGCTGGCAGAGAATACCCACAGGGATTGGGCAGAAAGTAAGAACCCATCTAGTACCACCCCTTATGAGTCCAGTTGGAGTGTCTTTGGATCCCCGTCCCCTCCAAAGGGGATGAGTTCATCCCATGATAGTAGCAGCAGCAGGTTGCAGAGTAGATGAATGGAAAGGGAGGGTACATGCTGTTCGGAACAAAGAGGAAGAGAGGGGATGCCAAGAGTGGAGAAAGGGGTGAAGGGGGAGATGGGATTCTTACCTGATTTAGAGACTTTAAAAGTCCTTGCTGCTAGTGCCACAACGCAGCCTGTCCACCTAGGGGTAGGTGTGGGACCTAGGAGTGGGCGGTGTCCAAGCACACTTGCAGTACTAATCATTTTCCTCTCAGCCCACTCCTGAAAATCCTGTATCTGTCCATGGATCCAACCAATTGGGGGTGGGGGGGCTCTGATGGAGTGCTTTGCCCAAGCAGTGCCATGATGCAGATGGGCACTTCATCCATGTCACACCACAGCTGAGAGAAGCAGTAGTGATGGCTGGGTTCTAACACCAGACTGCATAGTACCTAAACTGGTTCATTCTGGCTCGCTGCTGGAAAACACTGGTGACCCTGATTGTTAACTATTCTCGCTACTTAAATATCAAATATCAGGTTGGCTCATCTACTTCAAAGGGCTTTAAACTAGGTTTGTCAGGGAATGAGGAAACAGAGGATAAGGAGAACCTAAGATCAACGTGCCACAAGCAATGCACTGGATCAGTCCAGGTAAGCACTAAGGCAAGCACTAAGGGGCCTGATAGACATCGTGACAGGGGACATCCACACAGCTCTTGTCATCTTCCTTCATAGCTGGAGAGATAAGTATGTCTGCTTGGTCATCTGATCCACCAGACAGGACTTCCTAGAGGGAGTCAGATTTCATAGATTTCATAGACATCAGGGCTGGAAGGGACCTCGGAAGATCATCGAGTCCAGCCCCTGCCCAAAGGGCAGGAAGTCAGCTGGGGTCATAGGATCCCAGCAAGATAAGCATCCAGTTTGCTCTTGAAGGTGTTCAATGTAGGTGTTTGAACCACCTCCGGTGGCAGGCTGTTCCAGACCTTGGGGGCTTGGACAGTAAAGAAATTCTTCCTTATGTCCAGCCTGAAACGATCTTGAAGTAGTTTGTGACCATTCGACCTCATCATCCCTTGGGGCGCTCTGGTGAACAAACGTTCCCCCAGATGCTGGTGGTCACCCCTGATAAACTTGTAGGGGGCCATCAGATCACCCCTGCGCCTGCGCTTTTCCAGGCTAAAGAGCCCCAGGGCTCTCAGAAGTAGCTGTCCACTCTGGTCAACAGTCTGGAATATGAACACATATAACACAGCATTTTTTTTCCATTTAAAGAGAAATTAGGTACTTTACTAATATGCTGGGGTATTGCTGTAGTATTTAGTTTAAGATCAAAGCAAAAATAAACATCACTATTGGAATGTACACTGGTTTGCTAGGTTACATATAAAGTTTAAAAAGCACAACTAATTAGGCAAAAATAATCAAAATAGTCCAAAGATATTCTGTCATTAGACCTGTAGTCGTTATAGTTAAATATATGTCTTCTATTCAGATTAATAAAAAAACAAAACAAAACTAGCCTTCTTGAGCATCTTGACAGTGCCTCCAATATTTCACTGTCAGTCATATCTAACCTATGTTAGTATGACAACCCCTGATTTAAAGGGATTTTTTTAGCTAGAGCTACAAATAGTCTGCAGGACTGTGGAATAGAACAGGGAGATTACCAGGAATGGCTGACAGGCAGCAACATGTCAGAAGAAGGGAAAGTTTAAACAATGAAACATCAAGACCACTAAAAAGGACAGAGGGGCATTCAAACCCTTGTAGTAGAGTGAGATTAGCTGGAAACAGGTATGTTATGATGAGTCATGAAGTCAATTTATTCTCTCACTGCTGGCTGCATAGAAATGCTACTGCCACTGCCACCAGGCAGTTGGTTTTAAAGTTTGGGTGGAGCAAGAATCAACTGGGGGTCCAACTGCATCACTGCACACTCTGGATCTGCCCCTGAACATATCAGACTGGGTCCCATGCAGAATCATAGCATCTAGTCTGCAGGCATTGGAAATTTGGTGGAGATTAGCAGTGGCAATTTTAATTGCCACCACTTTCTGGCTGCTTTATTTCCAGACCCTTGGGCAGCCCCATGGGCCAGATGACATGTTTTCATGGGCTGGATCCAGCTCATGGGCCAGAGGCTGAGTACCACAGTTCTAGACAGTACTTGACCTGTGGTGCAGTCTTTAGGATACTGTACTGACATTAGAGAGCAATGTCAAGACTCTTCTAGATCTCCAGTTTTCCATGGAATTGCCCTAGTCACTCAGCCAAGGGAAGGGCTTTCTTTTACTACTACTGTGTTTCCAGGACTTGACCTCGGGGGGTGCTTATACATGTCATGGTGTTTAATCCTTGTTAATTTAACAAGCTTTAAAAAAAATAACCTGGGTTATTTTGGTGCATTGCATTTGTGTCTGTACACTATGGGCTTTTGAACAAATTAAGTCCCATGTGTAACTCCTTGCAGATTCAATCAGGGGGAGCCAAATACCAGTCTACACCCAGTAATGTATTTCCTAATGAATTACAGTAGAAGGCACATGTTCACTGGTAAACTGGCCTCCACAGTCCCTGTCCCCTGCCCCATCACCAGGAATCTCACACTAAGCTCCCCCCAATCCCCCATGCCATGCCGCAGTCACCCCAAAACCCTGCCACTTGCACCTGCCTAGGCTTGGTCTGGTCTCCCAGTAGGTGACTCCATGGTGATCCCGATGACAAGCTGTGTGAATCATCCCCTCCTCTCCCTTTCCCTTCCCCCCATGTTACAAAATAATGAAAATGTATATATGATTTTTTTAAATGTATATATCATCAGAAAGTGTTGCCCCAGGTGGCTGACAATTGAGGCTGATGGTGGTGGTGGTGAGGTGGACCAGTGTGTGGATGTTTTCTGCTGTGTTGCTGAAGCAGATGTGTGCCATGAACACTTATTAAAAATTTATGGCTACTAATAGTATGGTGTGTGTGGGGGTGGAGGGTTGGGTGGTGCCAAATCTGAAGGTGTTATTTTTATGGCTTTTAGGACTATATTACCCAGAAGTCCCAAGCTTCCCAGGCTTGGAACAGTTTCCATGAGGACCCCTCAAAGGTCCTTATATTTTAATCAAGAACAACCATTGCTAGTTGTTGGCTGCATCCATAATATGTGCTGCTAGGTAATCCTGCACGAGGGCTGCCCAACCACCTTCTCCTTATGGATGTGTCTTTGGTTTCTGCACTTCTGCCCAGATATGTCTCTGTCTGGCTGCTGCCTTTTGCACTTTGTCAGCCCATGGCTCACTGAAAACCTCTCCACGGGTCTCACAGATGTTGTGGAGCACACTGACTGCCATTACAAAGCCATGATACTTTATGGCTCCAACTTGAGACAGCAGTTAACCGCCCTCCATTGTGCTTTCAGTCGGCCAAACGCACTTTCAATAGCCAACCTATATCTGCTCAGATGCAAGTTGAAGCCAGCTTCTGCTAGTCTATAACATTCCCTCCATAAGGTTTCATGAGCCAGGGCTTAAGTAGGTAAGCAGCATCCACTGTTATAAGCAGGAGAATGGCAACACCACTGATTATTGTCTTGTGGACTCTGGGTGCATAGTGTCCTTTCTCCATGAAGCTCAGCAGCGGAGAGTTTCTGAACACATGTACATTAGGGCTGTGCAAATATTCAATCCCTGATTTGATTCAGAGGAGATTTTGCCTGATTTGGTGGCTGAATCTCTGAATCCAAGTCAAATAAAAGGACCCTTTAATCTCTCTGAATCAAATTGGAACTCTCCGAATTGATTTGGAGAGATTCAGAAAGATTTGGTGATTCAGACATAAACATAGCTTTAAATGTTTTTTCTACATACCTCTAGGTAGCAGGTGGCTTGTAAATGCTGCAATGGTGGATTAAGCATCCCACAGGAGCACAGGGGGGTCTCCAGTGTGCTTAGTCCGGTCCACTTTTGGTCCACATCCGGGTCCACCAGGGAATGTACCAGGGCCCCCCCTGAGCCTCCCAGTTTGGCGACTGATTCCTCCTGGGTCATTGGGGGCACCCAGGGTTCCCTCAATAGCAGATCACTGAGCCAGAGGTGTGCAGTGGGGAGGGGGGCACACTCCCCAGAGGACCCAGAAGTGGAATGGAAACCCACTTCCAGGTTTGCTGCCAAGCACATGGACCCCCCCCTCCCCACCCCACACACTCCTGTGGGATGCTTCATCCACCTCCACATCACAGTGTTCACAAGCCACGCTGGTACCTCGAGGTATGTAGCAAAAACTTTTAAAGCTGTGTCTATGGCTGAATCGCTGATTCTCCAAATCTTCAGATTTGGATCCAGCTGAATTGAATCAGGGACAGTGATCCAAATCAACTAATTGAATCACTGTCCTTCATTTGGGCCAAATCTGAATCTGAATTAAATAGGGCCTGCTTCGCCCACCACTAGTCATGGGAACTTCTGGCCCACCTGGTAAAAATGTTCATTAATGGCTGGTCTAACATGGCTAGCAGGATCATGGAGACAAATCCTTTCCTGTTCATGAAAGACCTCTCCCTCCTCAAAGGGGGCTGCCCTGGAATGTAAGTGATGTCTAAAGTCCCCATGCAGTTAGGGAACCCCATGGAATTGAAGCAATTTAGACTTCCTAAGTATTCCTAAGGCAAATAAAATTGTTTGCAGTGATGTCCTGCAGTTGGTAGCCTGTCCGTACAGGGAGCCAAGATGAACTGGTTTTTGATGTAGCAGAGGCTGGAAGGGGTGGCCAGTTGCATGATGGCCATGACCACCCTCTTGTCCAGTGGGATGTCCCAACCCATGGTAATGTCGTGCCTCACAATTTGTGGCCCCAGCATTGAGACAATATGATAAAACATCTCCCTGGTCATTTGGAATGTTTCCAGTCACTGCTGATTGTTCCAAGTGGTCAGCCCAGTTCACTCCCACCAGTCTGAGCTGCTCTCATGGGCCCAGACTATGTGGATGCTGCTCCTGAGGTTTCACCACAGAGCCCAGTCAGCTTTCATTTATTTGAATGCTTCTTGGTTGTACCACTCCACCCCATATATCAGCCCTCTTTTTCACAAGGTGCCTGTATGTGCAGGCATCTCCTCATCAAAAAATTTGAGAAACGTTAATTATGATGCATACACTATCATTGTTATCCACTCCTGCATGTTTTGTATTAATTTCAAAGCCACAGATAACTTATTCAGCAGCACTATCACCTCCTCCTCCTGCTGCTCACTCATGTCCTACAGATTCTCCATGTCAGAGGATTTGTCACTCCATTCTTCTCCATTCTTCACTTCCAACTCCTCATGCATTTCATCCTGAATCTCCATTTGGTCCTCCTCTGTCATCAGCTGCTCCTCAGATCATCCATTTATCAAATCACCACAACCACCACCAAGCGGGCGGAGGGGGAGGGAAGTTGTGGTCTGGAGCGCTGTCTAGTTGTATTCAATAGATGACCACTGCATTTTAACTCTTACTGCATTTCAACAAGTCCCCCCAGCACTGGACATTTACACAGCCTTTGTTTGGTAGGACTGTTGTTGGTGTTCATCATGCTGAGTATAGTTGTCAGGTGCTTCTTAGCTAAAAAAAAACAGGTGCTCCCAGAAAACCCTCCACCCCTGTAAATTCATGCACAGCATATGATAGTTAAAAGTCTTGTTTTGCATGCCCAGGACCTAGTCCTTTTAAAATGTGTGCTCACTCTGCTGAGCATACGGCAAGAAAAGTAAGTAGCCAGAGATAAGAAAAAAGTTCTAATGGAAATGTTCTGAAGCATCAAGTATTTGTTTAAGACAACTGCCATCAATAGGGCTGTGCAAAATTTCACCGGCTGTTTCAATTCAACACTGTTTTGACTCATTTCAAGCTTGAGACAGTAAAATCAAATTGAAATGAAGAGCTTTGAAACAGCCTCAAAACAAAACTAGGCTATTTGAAATGTTTAGAAAGTTTCAAAACATTTTTAGTTTTAAAGCAGCCAGCAGCAAGGTGGTGAAAGACAGGGGAGAACCAGGGCTCTGCTCCCAGCAGCAGAAGCCAGGAGCACAGCTCTGGCTCTCCCCATCTCCCACCTCCAGGCTGTGGGAAGCCAACAACAGCACAGGGAAAAGGAACTAAGCCTGGGCTCAGTTCCCCTTCCCAGCGCTGAGATTGGGCTAGGGGTGGTAAGTCAGCTCAGCTGGGCTGACTTCCCATCACCAGTGCTAGATCAGGCTGGGGTGGGAAGTCAGCCCAGCTGGGCTGACTTCACATTGCCAGCACTAGACTCCCTGCCCCCAGCCCAATCTAGTGAAGCATCAAAACTGCGTCGAAACAGCCTTTCTGTTTTGATGGAGCAAAACAAAACAGCTGTTTCGAATTGAAATGAAATTCAAAATGGAATGCTGTTCCGTTGAAACCTCAAAACTTTGTGCTTTGGTGATTCAAGAAATCCCCAGTGGCTGCAGCAGGGAGCTGCAGCTGAACTCCAAGCTAATAAGTACTAGGGGTGAGGGAGGGAGTGCTGGGGGGAGGGGGTAGGGGACCATGGGGAGACCCTGGACAGCCCCCTTACCCCTGCCTTCTCCCCAGCCCCCCGAGCCCCGACCACTCTCCCATGGCCTGCCCCAG
>NW_005842781.1:212538-214620 GCF_000455745.1 Alligator sinensis | reverse complement strand
GCCAGGGGAGATCACCCCCCCGTCACTGGCAGGAGTAGTGAATGTGGGACTTTTCTGGGTTTTTTTTTCCTTAAAGGGCCAGAGCTGGCCTGGCTGGGGCACCTGTGGTGGGGGGGGGAGGGAGGGGAGGGTCATAGGGCTTGTGGCAGAGCCCCCCATGCAGCATGGGCAGTGGGATGCATCAGATATTGCCCCCCTGAATAGGGGCTTTTTTTTCCCCAAAGAGCCAGGAGATGATGTGGGCGGGGCAGCCATTGTGGGCTGGGGTGGATGGAACTGGCTGATTTGGAGATTCAGCCGAATTGATTTGGGACAGTGATTCAAATCACTGAATCGAATCACTGTCCCCTGAATCAGCTAACTCTGAATCCGAATTGAATGCTAGCCACTTTGCACAGGCCTATTGTTTACTTCAACTGTCATGCAAATTGGGTTGGTGGTAATTTTTTGTCGTGAAGGAAGGTAAAGGGTAATACACATCATGAAGTCCATTGGAAGCACATGGTTCTGGGGGAAAAAGCCCTGTCACCCCTTCCCAACTCCCTGCACCTCACCCCCCACCGTACATGAGGGATACACGAGGTATACAAGAGGTCAGGGCAGGAGGCACTACATGGTGGTTTTCCAATAAAAATTCCTATGCTCTTTCTGTGCTCCCTACCTCCTATATTTAGCTCTGATTGTTATGCTGCATGATGCTCCCACCAGTGACAAGAGGCAGAAGAGAACACAATTACAAAGCCTGAGAAGGATGCCTGATGCCACTTCCTTCTACACAGTTGCACTGTCTCAACTGGCAATGTCTCACTGCCACGTACCTATCGCTACTGGTATTATCCTTAGATTCATAATACAAAAAAAGAAAAAAAAAAAAGAAGAAGAATTGAGTAAGAAATGAGCATTATGATTAGTGCTGTTAAAGGTAGTAAACAGTGCATATATAAAAACTAACCCTCTCTCCAACACAATGTACAGAGTTTCTGAACACAGACAAAAAAGGACTGTGACTATAGCAGCAAATAAACATTCACATGAAATAATTATTTTAAATTTGAAAAATTAATATTTCATTTTAATATTAACATGTTAGTATTTATCAATTATTAGAATGTTTTTTTCTCTGCTCAGGGTGTGTACCCTGTTTCCAGGACTAACTATTGCTCGGCCTACCAGCCTACAGTGTGCAAGATTTTGAAATGCTGAAAAATTACAAATGTTCAGGTAGTCCAACCGGCTACTTACTCAAATATGCTTCATTAATGGTTTTGAAAGACGCTGGCTGAAATGTTCCTTTTCTTTTTATTTTGTTTATACCCAAAACCTTTTCTTTCAATGTATTTCACTACTTGGGCTCGGTGTACTTGCAAGATACAAAGGAGCACAAAGTCATTTATGGGTACTGGGTGAGAAATGGCTGAGTGCTAGGCAGTGTGTCCACTTTATCTAGCAGCTACAGGAAAAGAATTAAAATGAGGCTTTGGTATTGGGATAATGTATTTTCTTAATGTTACTCAATATCAACAATAATCTAACATAATAGCGGGCTTAATCTGTCTGTCTGTCTGTTCATAATGCTTTTTCCCAATGGTGCATGCACCAACTGCATGGGCTGGGCAGGCCAGGAAATCTGAGTTAAAATGGGATCCCCTCTGCTGGCACCACCTTCTTTGCAGCCCCAAGTCTGGTGGCTCCCTCTGCCCTACCTCCACAGTGGCAAAAAAAAAAATAAATTGGCAAGAACACTTCCAAAGCTGCAGGGCCAGCTAAGAAAGGCCTAATCTCCTCCTAAAACCTCTGGTGTGGCAGTTCCCTCTGCCCCACCTCAATGATGGCAAAAAAAAAGAAAAGAAAAAAAATGAGTAGAGCTCTTTAATAGAAGCAGGGCCACCTAAGCAAAAGTGGGAGCCCCTCCATTGTAGTGGGGTTGGACCTCAAGTGGGGAAAGAGGGGGAGAGGGATTGGACTCAAAGGGGAGGGGGGGTGAGGTTGGACCCGAAGCAGGGGGCAAAGAGGAGTAGGACTCTAACTGGGAAAAAGGGCACCCCCTTTCTCCCAGTTACAGTTTGGACCCAAAGTGAGGGG
>NW_005842781.1:200368-212383 GCF_000455745.1 Alligator sinensis | reverse complement strand
AAGGTTGGGGGGGGGAGTGGGGTCAGACCCAAAGTGTGGGGTGGGGTGAAGGAGGGAGTGGGGTTAGATCTCCCCAAACAAAGGAGGGTAGGGGGGAGGGAAGGAGAGAGTGGGTTTTGACCCGAAATGTGGGGGGAAACTGGGGTTGAGCCTGAAGTGTGGTGGAGGAGTGTGGGCAGACACAAAGTGGGGGGAAAGTAGGGTGGGATTGCACACAAAGTGGCAGGGGAGAGCAGGTGGGGTGGGATTGGACCCAAAGCGGGGCAGAGCGGGTAACACAGGTAGACCCGAAGCAAGGAGGGTGGAGCAGGGTCAGACCCAAACTGGCAGGGGGGAAGGGGGGAGCAGGGTCAAAACCAAGGGAAGACGACGGTCAGACCTGAATCAGGGAGAGGGGGCATCAGACCCGAACCATGGGGGAGGGACAGCATGGATGGACCAGAAGTGTGGGGTGGAGCATGGGCAGACCTGAAATAGGGGAGAAGGGGGAGCAGCATCATGCCTGAAGTGGTGGGGGGAGGAGGGAGGGAGCAGGGTTGGATCAGATGACCAGATAGAGTGGGGTAAGACCTTAACCGGGGGAGGAGTGGGAGCAGGTTTGGCCCTGAAGTGGGGGAGGAGCAGGGCCATGCCTGAAGCTCGGGGTGGAGCTCAGGTGAACCCAAAAGGGGGAGAAGGGGGTGTGGTCAAACCCAAAGTGGGGCAGGAGGGTGGGAAGCAGGTCAGACCCGAAGGGAGGGGAGCGTGGTCAGGCCTGAAGCAGGGTGGAGGGTGGGGAGCAAGGTCACGCCTGAAGTGCTGGGATTGGGGGTGTGGGGTCTAGCCCAAAGGAGGCGGGGAGGATGGCAGTGCACACGGACCCAATGTGGTGGATGAAGGTGGGCAGGTTTGGACCCAAATTGGTGGTGGGGTGGGGTGGGGGGAGTGGAGTTGGACCCGAACAGGGAGGTGTGAGTGGGGTCGGACCTGAATGCGGGGGTAGGGAAGGAATGGGGTCAGACCCAAATCTGTGGGGTGGGGAGGGGGGCAGTGGGGTCAGACCCAAAGCAGGGGTCGGGGGGATGGGCAGTTCTCACCCTGCTACCAAAGATGGGGGACTTTGGCTGCATTAAGAATTGGAGGCCAGCCTTAGCCAACCGACTGCATACTGTCATAGCCTCAGTCATCGGTCCCAAACAGAGCTACTGTGTGCTGGGCAGGACCATCCACAACAATCTGTTCCTACTTCGTGACATGGTGATAGCCATGGACCTCTTTGGACTGAACATCAGGCTCGTCTCCATGGACCAGGAGAAAGCCTTTGATAGGGTTAGCCACAACTACATTTTTAAGACCCTAGAGGCCTTTGACTTCAGACCAGTCTTCACCTCTGCCCTCTGAGTACTGTACCAAGACATCTCCAATCTTTTGAAAGTGAACGTATGTTCCACTCCCAGCTCACAAGGGCATCCTCCAGGGCTTCTCCCTCTCAGGAATGCTGTATGCTCTGGCCATTGAGCCCTTGCTCCATGCACTGAGACAACACCTGACTGGCCTCATTCTTCCATTGACCTCTGGTTTGGTTGGCAGCCTGCCAGTTAGGCTGATGGTGTATGCAAATGATGTGACTCAGCACCCAGGGTGATGTCCAGTCACTGGTGAACTGTCAGCATGCTTAGGTGAAATTTTCAAGGATGGTAGCCTCTTCTCAAGGCATAACATATCAAGTTTCAAGGTGATAGGTGCAGGGTTTTTGGGAAACTGCACCATAAAATTATGAAATCAAAACTCATGTCACGTGTATGTGTTAAGCCACAGCATGATAAAAACTTCAGGGTTAGTATCTCTTTCTGAGGCCACAAAGCCTGCCAAATTTCAAGGAGATGGGTGCAGGGGTTTGGGGGAAACTGTACCTCAAGCTGTGGACAAGCAAAACTCATGACATAGGTGACACTGTGTGTCTGTTAAGGCACAGGGGGATGAAAACTGCAAGCATGCTATCCCCTGATGAGGCCGCAAAGCCTGCCAAATTTCAAGGAGATGGGTGCAGGGGTTTGGGGGAAACTGTACCTCAAGCTGTGGACAAGCAAAACTCATGACATAGGTGACACTGTGTGTTAAGGCACAGCAGGGTGAAAGCTGCCGGCCTGCTAGCCCCTGCTGAGGCCATGAAGTCTGATAGCTTTCAAGGAGATTGGTACAGGGGTTCTGGGTTCTGGGGCCCTGCACCTCTGGCTGCAGGCAAGCAAAACTCATGTCATGGGTGCTTGTGCAACTGTGTCTGTCTTAAGGTATACGGGGTGGGGGTGTAACTACTGCAGGCCTGGCTGCTAGGCCCTGCTGCGGCCACAAAGCCTGTCAGCTGTTAAGGAGATAGGTGCAGGGGAATTCTAGGGCCCTGCACCCCTAACTGCTGACAGGCAAAACTCGTGACATGGGTGTTTGTGCAACTGACTGTCTCTGTCTTGGAGCAGAAGCAATTCCCGGCTCTCTATTGATTCTTTCCTCTCCTTAGCCTGTGGTTTTGTAGGTGTTATCCATTGCTCATTAACTTGTTATCTAGTAGCTAGCTACTATGTATTGAGCTGGTCCCTGAATGAATCATGATTCACAGTAGCCTAGCAGTCAGGCCTGCAGTAGCTTCCTCCCCCCTCCCATGTGCCCCAAGACAAACACAGTTTCACGTGCACCCATGTCACAAGTTTTGCCTGTCAGCAGCTAGAGGTGCAGGGCCCCAGAACCCAGAACACCTGCACCTATTTCATTGACAGCTGGCAGGCTTCATGGCTGCAGAAGGGGCTAGTGGGCCTGCAGCTTTCACCATACTGCTCCTTAACACACACAGTGTCACCCATGTCACAATTTTTGCTTGTCTGCAGCTTGAGGTACAGTTTCACCTGAACCCCTGCACCTATCTCCTTGAAACCTGGCAGGATTTGACGCCTCTGCAGGGGCTAGCATCCCTGCAGTTTTGACCCCACTGTGGCTTAACATATACACGTGACATGAGTTTTGCTTTCAAGAATTTGGGGTGAAGTTTCTCCCAAAACCCTGCATTTATCTCCTTGAAATGTGGCAGGATTTGTGGCTTCAGCAAGAGCTACCATCTCTGCAGTTTTTACCCCACTGTGGGACATGAAATTTGCTTTTAGGATTTGAGGTGCAATTTCCCAGAAACTCCTGCACCTATCTCCTTGAAACTTAGCACACGTCATGCTCTCAGCAGAAGCTACTATCTCTGTAAGTTTCATTTAAATAAGCTAGAAGACAACAAAGTTATAGATATTTCATTGATTCTCCATTATACCCTATGGCCGAATCTCTGAATCTTTTCCAAATCTTTTCTGAATTGATTTGGACACTCCGAAGTGATTTAGAGAACCTAAAACTTCCAGCAATTCAATTTAGATTAATAGATTTGGCCTCTGAATCATCCAAATCATCTCTGAATCTAAATCATGATCCAAAGCTTTGCACAGCCCTATTGGTGTTTACATGCCACGAATACATAGATATGACGACATAATTTGTGGTGACGCAAACTAAATTATGTTCAATCAGCTTTACTTTAATGAACCAAAAATACTTTTAAGCTGGCAGGAAATCCTGCTTGTGCAAACAGAAATGCAATTGCAAAGCTGTAAATATCAAATCTTGTGGGGTGTACAAAGCCCCGGGTAGGCTAATATGTAGCTATCTACGTGTGCAGGAAACAGAATCCCTTTCTGTGTTTCAGTGGCAAAAATACCACATTATGCAACTAAAAGAGATGCCACTTTAAACAACCAAATTGAAACAGTGGAAGGGAACAGGGGGTGACCAGGCTCTAACATTAGGCTGAGGCCTTTCCCATTTGATACTAAAAAGTTTTAGGAAATGAAGGTGCAATTTAAAAAGAAATCAATTAAAAGAAATAATAGAATAAAAGCTTAAGTAAAGGAAAAATATGGCTCAAAGGGAAAGATTTCTGTGCCAAAAAAAACAACATCTGCATGAAGCTCAGGTGCATGAGATGCATGCAAAAGTGAAAACGTGAACAATTACTCAAAGGAGGGGCAGCATTATCAGAAGTAATAAAATACACAGATATGATATTCCTTTGAAATCCTAGCAACTTCTGGACTGAATAAATAAGATCCTAACTGTACTGGAGACAAACAATATAAATTTGAAAGTGGATTGGGGATCCCACTTGACAAAAGTTTTTTGTTTTTTTCCCCGAAGTGGGTTGTCCCTGCTGTAACTTAGAATGCCTTGCAGGAAGTGCTCTGAGTTACAGAAAACCTCTGGAACAAACAGAAGTTCACTGTTGGTTCCAGGGGGGAAGGGAAATCTAGCTTCCGACACTCAGCCCACAGCTGGTTTCCCCTAGTAAAGGCCCCTCCTCCCTGTGAGGCTGCAAAGTTTTCCAAATGGAAGTGGGGAAACAGATCATAGGTGCTCATTCTAGGGGTTCCTCAGCCAGTGCTGGAGGGTGGTGTGGGTATATTGAGCCCCCGCACCACTTTGGGGTGGGGGACTCCAATACACCCACCCCACCCTCCAGCAGCGGGTGAAAAACCCTCATATTAAACTGATTCTGCTCCCTTTTCCCCCTCCCATTCTGAAAACAATGACAGGCTGGCAGGTAGGCAGACAGAAATTTAGAAGAAGTTCTGTTTTGAAACATCTTCATCTGACCCTTTATGGAATGAAGACTCAGATTTTCAAGTAAACGACCCTTTTTTAAGCTTTCTGCAGCCATGAGCTTGTGCTTTGTCAACACTATAAACTGCTTTCTGTGGCCAGTTTGTGTAAAAATGGTCACTTCTGTCTGTGCCAAGTACCATATTCAGTCCTCAGAACATGGGGAAAGGGGAGAGCCAGATCACCAGTGATGAAAAATTGTTTCTGCAACTGGAAATACCCCAAGACACTATCTCAGGGCTACTTCTGCTAGTACAATAAATCATATACTGTTTCAAATACTGACATATTAGAAAAATAGTACTGGTTGTGGGAAGCTAGTCATGTACCTGCTGATGAGATGAAAATGGATGTTTGTCTGCAAAAATAATAAGAATATTTTAAAAAAACTAAAGGATTTAAAAAAAAATCTATTTTCCTCAAAAGGCTGAAAAAACAAGGAAGACCAGTTACGGTCCTATTCTCCATAGTACTGAGTAAATTTATAAACTGGGTCACAAATAGCTTGGTCCTAATTATATTGTAAGCAAATGTGATTTGTGTATTAAGTTCAGGTTATATTTTTTTAAAGTAAATCAAATGTACCATTTGATTTAGACTGGTTAAGGGCAAAAGGTGGGTACAGATGGTATGGCACACCCTCGCACATAACACAACACATTTTTTCTCCAGTTTAAAGGGAAAATAGATGCTTTGCTAATGTGCTAGGAGATTAGTACTATAGTATCCAGTTTAAGATCAAAGCAAATATAACTACAGAAATGGGCAGCTAGATTATATTTAATCATAAAAAGTATTTACTAGGTTATATATAAAGTTAAAAAAGCCACAATAAATTAGGCAAAAATTGTCAAAATATGGTATAGATATTTTGTCCTCAGTCCTGCACCAATGATAGTTAAATGTACATCTATTATTCAGATTCATAAACCAAAATCTGGTCTGATTAAGTGTCTTGACAATACCTCCTATACTATATTGTCAGTCATATCTACACCTGGGTTAATATGACCACACCTGAGTTAATTTTTTTAGCTAGAGTTACAAATGGTCTGCAGCATTGGGAAATACAAGAAAGACATTCCCAGGAATGGATGACAGGCAGCAACATTGCAGAAAAAAGGATAGTTTGAATAGTGGAACATTAAGACCATTAAAAAGGAGAGAGGGTCATTCACACCTCTGGAGTGGAGAGAGATTAGAAGGGATCGGGGAGATCACAATAAGCCATAAAGTCAATTGACCTCAGCAGTGCAGCCTAAATTGAAATGCCATGGCCTCTCCCAGGTTTTAAGTTTGTGTGGAACCAGAATCAAGGAAGGGGGGGCGGGAGGAGTGGGGGTGGGATTCAAATGCACTAATGCACCTGCCCTGGATCTACCTCTGCCAATCTATGTGGGTGCATGCCTGGGAATGCCTCCAGTGTAGGCATTACCTAAGGGTGCTTGTCCACATTTCACCGATCCTGTTGTCAGGTTTGACCTAGAAACCACTACACATAGCCCAAGCAAAAGTCTCTGTTATGTAACTAATGCCCAACTGCAATGATAAGGAGAAGACAGTCTTAGATAAAGGAGGCTTGAAAACAAAAACAGAATTAGTGGACTAGGGCAAAGAGCTGATTTAAATATTAAGATTCACACCCCTAGGTGGGGAGAAAGTATGCTAATGAAACATACATGTATGGAAATGAGATACATAGCTAAAACACAGGTATAGAGACATGCTCAGTAAAGAACTCCTTGCGTCACTCCCTTATAACCAATTAGCAAACAAGAATGCTTATGAAGGTCCAATACTCCTGTATAAAAGATGCTCATAATTAAGAATCTGTGTGCTTGTTACGTGAAATTATTCCGCTTGCACCTTGTATTGCTAGCAATAAATCTTTATACTTTCACCCCTGGTATCTTTATTGGCTTTTGCATACCGGGCACGATCCCAGACTTGAGCTGGGGCTCAACACTGTTACTGCATTGCACTTTTTCTGTTTCCACATGACAAAAATCGCCATTAAGCTAGCTAAATTGTGTCTGTGTATCCACTTGATCAGCTGATTTTATCATTTTAGATTTTTTTATCCTCCATGGTAATTTTAAACAACTCCAACATGTTTTATTTTTAACTCCTCAATTTCTTCTATGAGGGTTATTTTTATCATTTTAAATTTGTAACATGGATCTGACTTATGCCTGAAAACATGATTTTCCCTGCTTTGCAACTCTTACACCAGCATGTGCCACTTGGGTTCACTTGTAAATCCACATAAATCCATGGAAGTTTCATAGTTTCATAGTTGATAGGGTCGGAAGGGACCTGAGCAGATCATCAAATCCGAAACCCCTGCCATGACAGGAAATAGTACTGGGATCAAATGACCCCAGCCAGGTGTTCATCCAGTCTCCTTTTAAAGACTGCCAGGGTAGGAGCCAGCACCACTTCTCTTGGAAGTTGGTTCCAGATCCTAGCCACCCTGACAGTGCAGTAGTGCCTCCTGATGTCTAGTCCGAATCTACCCTCTGCCAGCTTGTGACCGGTATTTCTTGTCACTCCTGGGAGTGCTCGGGGGAACAGGGACTCCCCCAATGCCTGCTGGTCCTCCCGACTAGTTTGTAAACGGCCATTATTTTATCCCCCCTCAGCCTTCTCTTGTGGAGGCTGAACAGGTTCAGGCCCCCTTAGCCTCTCCTCGTAGGGCCTGCCATGCTGAAACCTGATCATGCGGGTGGCCCTCCTTTGGACCCTCTCCATGCTGTCCACATCCCTCCTGAAGTGCGGCATCAAGAACTGGATGCAGTACTCCAACTGTGGCCTGACCAGTGTTGCAAAGAGGGGGAGGATCACATCCTTGGACCTTCTTGAAATGCATCTGTGGATGCATGACAAGGAGCGGTTGGCCTTCTTGACTGCATCCGCGCACTGTCGCCCCATGTTCATTTTGGCATCAATAATGATTCCAAGATCCTTTTCTCCCTCTGCACTGATGAGAAGGGACTTCCCCAGGCTGTAGGTCTTCTGCTGGTTCTTCCTCCCCAGGTGCAGCACCTTGAACTTGTCGGTGTTGAAACCCATCCTGTTCTCTTGCCCCCACCCCTGTAGCCTGTCCAGATCTGATTGCAACCTATTCTTTCCTTCTAGCATGCCCACTTCTCCCCACATCTTAGTGTCATCTGCAAATGTGAACAGGGTGCTTTTTACACTTTTGTCCAAGTCACTGATAAAGATGTTGAACAGTGCTGGCCCGAGGACCAAGCCCTGTGGAACCCCACTGCCCACATCCCTCCAGGTCAAATAAAACCCATCCACCACCACTCTCTGGGTGCGGCCCTCCAGCCAGTTAGTGACCCATCTGACTGTGTAGGCATTGACACCACAGTCTCCCAGTTTTTTTTAATGAGAATGGGGTTGTCGAAGGCTTTCCTAAAGTCCAGAAAGACTATATCCACTGTGACACCTGCTTCCAGGGATTTTGTGACCTGGTCATAGAAGGCCACCAGGTTGGTCTGACAGGACCTGCCTCTAATGAACCCATGCTGGTTGCCCTTAAACATAATCTCCCCTGCTGGCCCCTCATGGACATGCGTCAGGTTAATTTTCTCAAAAAGCTTCCCCAGGACCAAGGTAAGACTAACGGGCCTATAGTTTCCTTGGTCCTCCTTCCTTCCTTTTTTGAAAATGGGAACCACACTGGCCCTTTTCCAGTCCTCTGGCACATTGCCAGAGCACCACAAGTGCTCGTAAAGCTATGCCAGAGGTCCCGCAATAACCTCTGCTAGTTCCATCAGCACTCTGGGGTGGAAAACGTCAGGACCAGCTTATTTAAATACATACAGTCCCTCCAAAAGTTACCTGACTAGGTCCTTGCTGACCTTAGGCCTGGGTGTGCCTCCCATGGGGCCTACAGGGCTCTCAGTGCGGGGCGGGGGGAGGTGACCCGGTCCCTGGTCAGAAAAATGGAGGCAAAAAAATTGTTAAATAGGTTAGCTTTGCTGTCTGGTGTAATGACCAGACCATTCATTTCATAAAGTTCATTTAATTTCTCTTGCACTGATTTTTCTGGATGCCAGGTACTAATCTTGTAAATTTTTACTGATTATTTTATTGCTTATATTAGATTAATGAAAAATGAGATTTCCTAAAAACATGTTCTGCCTTTTTGCATGCACCTCCCTTCTGGCTGTCCTTATCAGTCTCAGTCTCTTTCCACTTGGAACCAAAACTTTTTTCCCACTACTTGCTCCTTCTGGGACTTGGGGGGGGGGGGGCCCCCCCCACTGTCTGTGTTCCCTCCAATAGTGCCACTATCCCCTTATCACAATGAAGCCAAGCCAGCCTCAGCCTCTTTCCACCTAGACCCCAAACTTTTTTCCCCTGCTTGCTCCTGCCCAGAGTTCAGGGCCTCCCTGCCCCCATGTTCCCCTATTTTCCTGCTCCTCTTCCACCCCACTTTGCATTTTCCTCGGTTCCAGCTAGCAAACAGAAGGCCGTATTGTATTTTAAAAAAATAATAACCTAAGTTAACTTAAATATTAACAAATACTTTAATTTAATAACAATTTAACTTTTACAAAGAAAGAAAGAAAGTCAGAAAGAAAGAAAGACTTTTGACTTTTAAGAAACATTTGTTCCAGGGAGGGTGACAAAGTGTGGATTTGGGTGCTTGACAGCCTGTTGGAGATCACTCAACTACAGGTTAGAAGTTGATGCTTATAACATTACCCCTTATGTAGTGGCAGCATGCTTCCTGCATAATATCTGTGAAACTAGGGGTGACGTCTTCAGTGACACTTGCAGAGATCAGTTAAGAGAACTGACACAAGCCACAACCTTTACTAGCAGGGAAGCAGTTGAGCATGTGGGGCTAGAGATACAGGCAAATTGCGGGAAGGGTTCTGTGATCAGAAATTGTCTGGCAGCTGCTAGGGGAATGTGGTCTGTAACTGTGTAAATTTATTGTTTTTAACATTAATGTTCCATTTCAGATTAATTTCTCATTGAATAAAGTCTGTCTTATAAAAATTTGTCTTGTATAATGGGCTAATAATGGGGTCTCAGGGAGGTCTCTGTGTCGGATGCAGGATGGAGGGGAGAGGGTGCTTTGGGTGGGTGGCAGGGGAGATGGGTCTTGTTTTCTTTCTGGTGGCAGACAAGTTGAGAAGACAAGCAGATCTAAAACCAGTTTCCGGACATAACTGCAAACTGTAATAGGATTCACAGGCAAATAGACTAATTGATTTGACAATAGTCTGGTAACCATCACTCCCTCCCCCTGCAGTGCAGCCTCTTTCTTGATTTTGGTCACTGTGTATGTGGTGATTGGTGGGGAAGGGTGGGGAAATTCATTGTGCCTGGAAAGTTTTTTCTTTCTTCGCCTCAGTGGGGGTGTTAGGTCATGATGGGCATTTGTGTTGATTGCGGGGGGGTTGAGGGGGGGAGAGAGTTGTAGTAGGCTGATCGCTGTCCCCCAACACAACTTTGGGGGCAGCTGTCTTGGGCAAGGGGATCTGCTGTAACCGAGGAATCTTGATGATCCTCGATAACAATCACTGCTCAACCACTGCAAAAATGCCTTACAGTTTGACATGATACAAATGAGAGAAGAGACAGAATTCTTTCTGTTTTACATACAAATTTATGTAGTACTGTTTCCATTGAGGCTTTAGATAAACCACAAGTTACATTTTTATATTTACATTTTTGCATTACATTTTTATAAGTCCAAGAATTTACAGTTACATTTTTTACATACCTGGGGGAAGCAGCAGGGGGAAGAGGCCAGGAGGGCCTGTCCAGTGAGGGGAGGGCAGGTAGGCCAACACCAACCAGGGGTGCTAAGAGAGAGCCCCTCAGCCATGGGGGAAGCAGCTGTTGGTATTGAAGCTGGCTGAAAAACTTTTTTATTTGTGAAGAGAATAATATGATATCACAAAGCTGTTATAGTATATCTATATATATCTATATATATCACAAATGTATCAGAAAGTTGTTATATCACAAAAAACAAACAAACCCAGAGGAAGTATTTTTGACCCATACAGAGTCCCAGCCAGAGGGCAAGAGACAGGGAGAGAGCTTGCCAAGTGCTCCCAGGAATGTTAATACACTATGATCTGGAGAAGTTGAGTCAAGCTGCCCAGCTTGAACTCATACATCAACAGGACTGGCTAAGTGTGTGTGGGTAGGTGTATGGGTGCTTGGTTGTATTGAAAGGCCCACCATAGAGTGGTGAAGCTGGGATGCCCTTGGTAGTGAAAAAAACTGGGTGAAAACCCTTTTTCTTGTGAAAAGAAAAACATTACGTCACATAGTTTACTTTCAACCAACACTGTTCAAACCTGCATGTAATCTTGTTCTTGATTTTTAGGGAAAGCCCTTTTTTTTTTTTAGATTTTACCCCCAAAACAAAGAGAAAGCTGCTCTCTGCAATGAAAGAACCGAGCATTTTAGCACCCATTTTTTGCCAGCAAAAGGCAGGGTGCCATGTGTGTGTGTTTATGTGTGCGCACATGCAAGCTGGGATGCTGTTGGTCTACAAGTGGTAAAGCATAGGCAAGATGAAGGAAGGGAGACTATTAAGCATTAGGCATATATTCTAATATATACCCACCACACTGGCAGGCAGAAGACATCTTTTCATCCTAGACACTGAAACTGACTCCAGGACTTCCCCAGATTGCTGAAGGAACTAGCAGGGGTCATTGCAGGACCTCTGGCACAGCTCTACGAGCACTCATGGTGCTTGGGCGATGTGCCGGAGGACTGGAAAAGGGCCAATATTATCCCCATCTTCAAAAAAGGGAGGAAGGAGGACCCAGGAAACTATAGGCCTGTGAGTCTTACCTTGGTCCTGGGGAAGCTTTTCGAAAAAATGATCCTGGCACACGTCCCGGAAGGGCCGGCAGGGGAGGGTATGCTCAGGGGCAACCACCATGGGTTCATTAGAGGCAGGTCTTGTCAAACCAACCTGGTGGCCTTCTATGACAAGGTCACCAAGTCCTTGGATGCAGGTGTCGCTGTGGATATAGTCTTTCTGGACTTCAGGAAGGTCTTCAACAGGGTCTCTCACCCCATTCTCATTAAGAAACTAGGAGACAGTGGTGTTGATGCCTACACGGTCAGATGGGTCACTAACTGGCTGGAGGGCCGCACCCAGAGGGTGGTGGTGGACGGGTCTTATTCGACCTGGAGGGATGCGGGCAGTGGGGTTCCCCTGGGCTTGGTCCTCGGGCCCGCACTATTCAACATCTTCATCAGTGTCTTGGGCGAGGGGGTAGAAAGCACCCTGTTCAAGTTCGCAGATGACACTAAGATGTGGGGTGAAGTGGGTACGCTAGTAGGAAGGAACAGGCT
>NW_005842781.1:176057-199663 GCF_000455745.1 Alligator sinensis | reverse complement strand
AAAGAGTGTGTGTGTGTGTGTGTGTGTGTGTGTGTGTGTGTGCACGCGTGCACGCGTGTGCACGCACACACGCACACACGTGGGGTGGGGGATGTGCTTGGTAGTGAAGAGCTGAAAAAAATGCATATAGTCTTGTTCTTGATTTTTAGGGAAAACCCTTCTAAAAAAATCTTTTACCCAAACTAACAGGCTAAAATGGGCGTTCTTAAAGAAGCTGCTCTATAGCATGAGTGAGGGGTACATTGAGGCCAGCACCAGCCAGGGGTGCTTAGAGGGAGTCATCAGCCTTGGGGAAAGCATAATCACTTGGGATAATTACCTGGGCTACATGAAAAGACAAACAAAGAAAAAGGAGCATTACATACATGATCCTTGAAATCAGCTAATGAAGCAGATTTCAGTAAGTAGCTGCTTGGAATAGCTTGATCATGTGTAACATTTTAACATTTTTAAATCTTGCACACTGCGCTGCAGGCCAGGGCACACAGAATCAGCAGGGGGAGCAGGAGGAAGGAGGAAAGGCTAGAAGCAGGGCAAAAAAGGGACAATAATGATATTCATTGGTAAATACTGCCATATTAATATATGAAATAGAAATATTAATTTTTAAATTATGAACGGATTATTTAAAATGCAAACTTAGTTGCTCATGCATTCATACAATATGAGAACTTGTCTCCAGTGAGTGAATTCCCATCGGCTTTTTTTGGAGTCTAAAAGGATATTAAGAGTATCGAATAGGCACCTGGCAGTGACATTGCCATCCTTTTTTCTTGAGACAGAAGTGGGGTCAAATGACTTTCCCAGGCTTGTGTTCTTCTCTTCTGTCTGCTGTGCCCAATGGTAGTAGCATAATATAAAGCATAGCATTTGGGAACTAGAAATAGGAGGGAGGGAGAAGTTAAGAGCATAAGAATTTATATTGTAAAACCATCATGCATTGCCTACAGCTCTGAAATGGGGGTAGCCCTCCTGTATGCAAATGGGGCGGGTCCAAGGGAAGGTAGAGAAAGGCAACTTGAGGGGTGAGGAAGGGTAGTGAGGCGATTCCCCACCACCACCTCAAAAATTGCCCTGCAACTACATGCTAATGTTGGATACCTAGCAACTTCATTCATGGAAATTAAACCCCATTTACATGAAAGATAAGGTAAACAATGCAAGCTGCCTTCCCTCAGGGCACAGCCAAATGTTTGTTCACACTTACCTTTGTGTGTAAATGTCCCATTTGGGTGTGAAACAGGTTGGGGTGTCTTCTTTCAAGTGCTGCAAAAAGTGGCCTCATCCTCCACTGAACGGCAATACTGCACGCGACATGAGCAGCAAGCAGCAGGCTGCAGTCCTATGGGAAAGGTGCTGCGCCACCCAGGAGCAAGTGCCCCACACGGCTGAGTCCTTGTGCCTCTGGTGTGTTGCCATCTCTCACGCACCTCAAAAGTCTACAGCATATGGACCCCCATCAGTCACTGCTCCATGAATTTATAGGCAGTCAAGGGGCCAGACCCCTCCTCCTCCCCACCTATCTCATTCTGGTGTAAAAAAAACCCAGACAGTCCGGCGCTGGCTTGGTAAGTGCACAAAAATTTCATGCCAAAATATGCGGGGCTTTGGACAGAAAGGTTTGGGGCCAAAAAAAAGTGCCCGAGTGCCCTATAGTTTGAGCACACTTGGAGGTAGCCTGAAGGATACCCCGCACCCAGTATCCTGTGGAAACAGTATGCCACCCAGCCTTGGGAGATGCGTGTGTACACTTGGGGAGCCCTGTGGGGCTTTGCATTGAAAGATTTGGTGCCAAAAAAAAGCACTCGAGCACCCCGTGCTTGGGGGTTAGCTTTGCATGGAAACATTTCATGCCTCAGCCCCCTGAGCCCCCCATGCAACTTGCACCCCGGAAAAGAGAGTGGCTGAAGTGGTGTGGCTGGGTGTTTCTTGTCCTAAAGTGCCACCTGGCAGTAAGGTAGGACTGAAAGGGCAGGAGGGTAAAATTGTTCTGACTTGCCCTCTAGTGCTTTTTTACTAGTCATAGCATAATAAGCCTTTACGTGGTAAATCACATCCACGTTACTTATTACGTTATCTTAACCTAAGAAATAAAAATTAAACCAGGAACAAATGCCGAGTACATGTACAAGGGCCCTAAGGGAGCTGTCCAGGCTGAGTACTTGGCCCAACAGATTTCAGTGGAGTAAGGCCAATTCACATCACCTGGGGATATGGACCACTGAATGCAATGATGCTAAACTGATTTATTAATCAGTTTGGGATTTAATGAGCAATAAGGCAAGACGGTCCATTATGTTCATGTATCCTGTATAACTAGGGTGACCATATGTCCTGGGTTGGGCAGGACAGTGTGGGATTTTGTAGACCAGTACTGGACACCTGGTGAAAATTAAAACAAAAGTCCTGGAATCCCAAGAGCACAGGGCACAGTCTGGTGGGAAGGATGACTAGCATGGTGTGGCAGGCAGGCTCTGCCTCCCTGCCAGACTGTGCCTTCCATGCCCCTGCCCACCTGCCTCTGCCTCTGCCTGTATAAGTGTCTCTGACACAGGGGGATGGGGGACAGCATCCCAGATTTCCTTAAAAACAATATGGTCACCCTATGTATAACATACCAGAAGGTTTCACCCACTGCTTCCTGCGTGAAGTTGAACTCTCATTAATTAAGAGTATATCTTAAAAAGGCACATGCAACTTTTGAGACATTCCCAAATGATGAGAATCCATCACACACTGAGGTAAAGTGTTGCAAATGTTAACTACTCCCCTAGTTAAAAGGAAGCATTTTATTTTTAATCCAAATTTACCCAGGTTCAGTTTCCACATATTGGATCTTGTTCTGTCTGTTTGGTTAAGGACTTTTTGCCATCAGAAAAGCCCTCCTCCCTCCCTCCTACCCCCTACTCTCTCTCTCTCTCCATGGTACTATCACTTTAAGAGAGGACATTTTAGCCATGGTCACCTGAGCTTCCTCCAAGTTCATTTGCATGAGGAACACCATATATTGAATTCCCCTTTCACCATCACTTCATCAGCCTTGGAGACTGAATCTGCTCTGATAGAGACTGCAAAGTGAATAAGAAAACCCGTGAAGACATTTCCATCACACCGGGGTGAGTCTCTCTGGGCACTGGGATCTGGGGAGGCAGAAGTAGAGCAAAAAATCTTCTTGAGTTATACAGTTAGATATTTTGACTTCTGTAGGTAAGCCTCTTTCAAAAAATTTCAGAACACCAGCTGAGGACATAGACTTTACTAGAAGAAGAAGACTCATTCCAGTTGAGTCAGTGGAGTCAGATCCTCAGTGTGTAGGGACTGAAGCTATTTGACTGGTATTAATGGAACTATGTTTTCAGCTGGTGTAAATGGGTGTCACTGGAACCAAGAGGCACATGTTCTCACCAGCTGAGAATCTGGGCCCTGTTTCTAGTTTGGAAGTTGGTCTTCCCTTAATTATTATTAATATCTGTAGTACTGTATTTGCTCATATACAACATGCATCTTCTGCCAGGTCCTAAGCAGTGTAATTATAGTCCTTTGCTGGAGTACTGCCATGCCCATTCTGACCCACACAGAGTTTAGCCCATAAGGGTGGTGGTCATAGTATCAGGATTTCATTTCTGATCTGGAAGCTCTTGGTATTTCCAGCACTCCTTTGTGATCTGTTCAGTAGTCATTTCTCAAGTGATAATTGTCTCAGTGCTATTCTATAACACCATAAGGTTGGGGTTCATTGAGGCAAAGAAAAGCTTTTGTAAATTGGCTGAAAAAAAATTGAAAGAAATCTTTTCTTCAACATTTTCAAATGTTTTCATTTGCAGAATTCTAAACAGACATCTATTGGAATGGTTTTTATAGCTTGTTGCCTTTAATCACAATTTGAATAGATATGTTATTTGGAAATAAAAGCAACCTTTTATGACTATCTTTTGCCTTTCAAAAAAGACAGGGGTCTGACCAAAATTCAAAACTAAATCAAGAATTTTTTCTCCACCTTTCAAGAATTACAATAGAAGTGGTTCCATCAGCACCTATATTAGGTGTTAGAATGCCTAGGGTTCAGCTACACTGTCTCCTCCATGGTCATTCAATTTGACCAGGGTTAGGCATCCAGAATCCTACACAGTCCATGAAAAGATGCAAGTGCTTGAGAAGAGCAATATGACTAGATTTTAGACCTCTGGGCATTTTGTTGAGGGGAATGAGGTTCTCCCAAATGGCAATTCAGAAAACCTAGAGAAAGCCATAGAAAATGTTATCACAAAGGATTCTAGTATTGAAGGATTATAAAGGGTGAACTAGTTCAACACTGCACAAATGCAGAATTTGCTGCTCTTGAAGAGTCACAGACAGATGCCTATTCTTGAAACTGCCAATAAATGAGATTCCCCAGCTTCCATGGTCAGTTTGTCCATTGTCCTACTGTCCTTAATGGCTTTTCCTGACATCTAATCTAAATTTACTGGAATCTAAATCTGATGCCTCATATCCTGCTTTGTGCAGCAAAGGAGAAGTTCTCAATCTCTGTACAGGACTGTTCAAATATTTGAAAACTGTTATCATGTCCCCACTTCATTTCCTTTCCTTCAGACTACACACACTTATCTTCACTTTTAATACTTATATTTACTTTTACAGCTTACAATAACCCCCATATTACCCACATCTGGGCTTCTTGTTGCTCCTAGTAGCTGAGATCCCTAACCCTCACTGCACAGTAGGGCACTCCATATTATTATTGGCCCCTTTTCAATCCACTCCTAACTACATTTTCTCTTGACCTTTTTTTGTGTGAATTTTAATATATGTCTGTAGGTAGGTGCTATTCATAGAATCATGGGACATCTTTACACATGCTTCAGGGCATGTGTGTCACAGGGTTCTTTAATTAGAGTAGCTTTAAGAGCCACTATAATTAAAGCATGTGCAGCATCATGTGTATTCAGTGCCCCACACTACAAAATGATGACAGGGGTGCTTTTAACTAATGCTTGTTCAATGAGTTTTATTTAAAGTGCCACCACTGCCATTCTGAAGCATGGGGACACTAAATACATGTAATGCAGAGGCTGCTGGAGCATGCTAATTAGCATGCTCCATCAGATCTCATCAATTGAGTCTTCTCCAACGCATGCTAATTAGCATGCATCAGAGCAGATGTCCAGCATGTGTACAGGTACCCATAGAATCGTAGACTAGTACAGCTGTAAGGGACTTACAAAGGTCATTGAGTCCAACCCCCTGCCTGAAGCAGGATCAGACCTATCCCAGATATGCTATACAATCCATAATCTATACTCTACATAAGTCTGCTATCAGCCCTGACACAACACAGACCTAACACCCTAACCTGGCACAGGTAAAGCAGGGGAACAATGGCAACCAATGTCCTGCTTCTATGAAATGTTGTTGATATATGCTCAAGAGATCCTGAGTAGAGGGTCATGCCCCCATGACAAAGGAAAGCAAAATCCCCACAGTCTGTACCAATCTGACCATGGTGTAAAATCTCTTCTTGACCCCAAATATGGTAATCAGTCAGAGACTGATGATATCTGTGAAAAATAAATTTCATCTTGTTTTGTGAGCACCCTTTGGGTTATAAGACTATACTGTCCTTTTCCTCGTCATGTATTTGCTTTACCTTGGACTGAAACTGTGAGACATTAAAAATGATGAATATTGCTGGGCAAAGGAGGGCTGTAAACACTTGAACAGGTCTCTTTTGCCCATACCATGAGCTTGCTTTAAAGCATGGCTGAAGTGCAAGAAATCATTTTTGGCCTAGGTTCCAAGTGCACAATAAAAAACAAATAATCTCTATATTAGTATTAAATTCCTCAGACTATTTAGAAATGAAGTTTTCTTAGGAATAACTCTGTTTGAATTCCTGAAAAGTCAGCACTAACATAGAATGCAAACAAAGTGTCCTTCAAGAATGACTGTCGAGTTGGGCCAGACTCAGAGTGGTGAGGGGGGTGGAGCGGGGTCGGACCCAGAACAGTGGGGCAGGGCGGAATTCAGCAGGGCCAGACCTGGAGCAATGGGATGGGAGTGGATTGGGGCTGGACCCAGGGTGGCAGCGGTTGCTGGGCTGGACCCAGAGCGGTGGGGGTGGGGCTGAGTGGGGCTGGACCTGGAGAGGTGGGGTGAGGAAGAGCAGGGCTGGACCTGGAGCATCAGATGGGGTGGGTAAAGTGGGGCTGGACCTGACCCCCCCTCCCATGCTCCAGGTCCAGCCCCGCTCCACCCCCCACCCTCTCCTGCCACTCTGGCTTTGGCTTTCCTTCGCCCCCGTGCTCTGCATCCACCTGGCCCATATCCACCTCCTTCCCTCCCTATCATTGCCTTCCCCTCCCTGCTGGCTGTTCTGGGGGGTGCCTGGGCCAGACAGCGGGGAGGTGCTGCCACCGTGATGCCCCCCCTTCACCCTCAGGCAGGGAAACAGAGAAGCCCCAATGCTTGGGCAGCTGGGACATGTTTGACACCATCACAAACCTCCTTGGCAGTGGTGTAAACTTGTACACATGCAGCCTGGGCCATGCAGCCAATCTCTCTCAGCGACACATGTGCAGTTGCTCAAAAGTGTTATACACAGACAGACTAAGCCTTTTATTTTATTAGAATTTTTTAAAGTATTTAATTTAATATACAACAAATATTCTTGTGGGTTTTTAAGTCAAACCACTGAATTGCTACCAGTCACTAACTAAGCTTATGGAACTAGATGTTTTAGTGGTCAATCAAACAAACTTGTATTAGGTGTGGCTTTCTCTTCAGTGAGAGACAATGTTTTCTTCATTTTAGCTTTATTAAACTGGTGACAAAACTGTTCATATTTCTCCAATGAAATACTGATTTGAACTGAAAGACAGAAAATCTGTTTTCCCCTTTCCAATCTGCAAATAATTGTAGGTCTGAGCCCAGAAAATTTACAAATTCTGAAGGGCCCATTTACAAAAAATAATAAGCTTGATCACTAGTTAGAAATAATTCTTTCTTTGTGTAATAAACAAATTAATATTAAAAAAGTATTTATAAATGTGTGTAGTCAGCACTTATGATAGGTAATTTATATGATGATTATTAATATATTTGCATATTTTAACTGATTTCTAACTTATATTCAAATTTAGAAACCGGCTAGAGGAACCATAAAGCTGAACAGAAGAGAAGTGTGTTTCTGAGGCAAAAGCAACAAGTCATTGATCCTTGGAAGGTAAGTGAATGTGTTTCTGTTGCTCGGTGGCTGATTAAGATTGTAGTTAGTAGGTGGGTAGTAGTGTTGGTGGGTGTATCCAGCTGAGTGTATATAGGAGGCCTCCTGTCTTGATCGCTTGTACGGACAACTCATTGTTGAGTCCTACCTAGGAGGAAAACCTGATTTAGGTAATAAGACCTTATAGAAAACAAGATCCAAGATGATTTATCAACTGCATAAATCAAATTGGGGTCTGAAGCCCTGATGGGGAAAGGAGGCTATATGGACAGTTCTAAGACTTGCTCATACCTGTCAAATAAGAGCTTCCAGAAGGCAAACCGTGTGACATGAGGATGAGGCAGGGGAAGAGACAGGCTAATGGAATAGACAGGGTTAAGAAACTAATTTACTTCCCCAGAAAATTATGAGACCTGGACAGAAGCAAGAGTGGCATAGGGAATAAAAAAAAGAAAAGGGTAGCCAGTCTCACTAGAAAAGAGGAAAAGACAAGGAAGATAACTAGGGACTCTAGACCCTGAAAAGAAACCGAGGTGATACACAGAAGACTTTGACAGATTCAGAGACAGGGGGTGTGTCTACACATGTGATTAATGCAAACAAATGTACTCTGGAGCTTATTGCTTTTTGCTCCCAGGTGTGCCCTAGGCTGGCTGCTCCAACAGGGGTCTACATGCTGTGGATAAGCTGGCTGGGGTGTAAGGGTTCTTCAGCATAGGGTCTGCCTATGGAAAACAGTAGACTAACAATCATGAAATATTAAAGGGTATGCAATGCCAAAGAAAGACAGACATTCAAGTAAAAGTGATGCAGTAGCATTGTGCATCAAGAGGCAGTTGTGTGTAGATAATAATAATATGCACAAGTGACTACCTAGGAGAACTGATTTGAGTCAACAGCAAAGAGAAAACCAGTCTAGAAAAGGTCTATGAAAATAATTATATGTGGGAGTATTACACGGTTGCTATCTATAAGTGGTCTTCAACCCATAGCTTGAAATTCTTCCTGATGGATCACCTGCTATGGGCCTGACAACCAGATTTGGATTTGTTATTAGACAGCTAGTAGCATTTGGTCTCCAATATGGAATGTTAAATGCTACCAGGAATTACATCATGGGAGACTAAAAGAAAGACCCAGATAAATTCCTTGATGTGACATTTGACAGATTGTTTCATCAAAATCTGTGAGGTCATACTATTTTAGGCTGGTAATATCACTGGTCATATAAAAAAATCAACTTTGAGTCCATGTTCACAAGCTGATTTCATTTAAATTTAATGAAACAATAAACAAAAGGAGGTCTGAACTAACATTTTAATTTGCAGAAGGGCAAACTTTGAAAAATTAAGGGAATATTATATAAAATATATGTCAGTAAAAAAGTTTGGTTGTCAGTAAAAAGCTGACATTTGTCAGAAAAAAATAAATCTCGTATTGGCATCCCTGCTGGGGTCTTGTGCCCACTTCAAAGAAGGGGCACAAGACTAGAAGCATGCACCCTAGAAGTGCTTGTATACATGACACGGGCTTAGTCCTTAGGGTTTCATTCTATGTGCCCTAAATTGAAACAGTGGGTTTTTAATTGAAACCCACGACTTCAGTTTAGGTGTTTCCATCATTATTATGGCTAGGAGCCTGATCCTTTTTCCTTTTTTTTTTCCAGCAGAGTCTTTTTTTTCCCAGTTGAGTAGCCTCCTAAGCTATGGGGCCCCTGGTCCTTCCCTCTGCTGTGGCAGGTCCCCTCAGGGCCATCCACAAGGGCTTCTAGCAGGCCAGGTGCAGTCTCAGCTTTGAGGCAGCACCTGGCCTGATCCAAGTTTTCCCTGATCCCAATCTGGAGCACTACCCAGCTCACTAGCAGCCCACCAGGGTGGCCCTGGGGGCGTTGCTGCCGCAGAGGGAAAGACTAGGGTCCCCCATATATAAGGGGTCACTCAACCCACTGACAGCTCACCCCTCAATGGCAGGAGAAATGTGCAGGCTTCAGAAGGAAAAAAGAAGTGTTGGGCCCCCCACTGCTTCTGCCTTCAGCTGGCTGCTGTGGCTGGCAGGGTGCCTGGGGCCACCTGGGAATGGGCTGGCTTGCCCCTGGAGTAGCATAGGAAGGCAGTAGGAGGGCAGCTGGGTGTGCTGGTGGCGAGAGAAGGCAGTGGGGACAGTAAACAGGGTTCTGGAAGCCTATGCAAGCTGCTAGCTGGCCAGGTGCTGCTCCCGCTCAGAGGCACCCAATCTAACACTTCCCTAAGCCCACCCAGGCTTCCAGCATCCCATACACCATCCCCACCACCTTCTCCAGCTGTCAGCCACCAAGCCACCTTCCTGACACCTCCCCACCCTTCCTTAGGGGCAAGCTGGGTGTTTTGGCAGCCAGAGAAGGTAATGGGGATGGTACAGATGGTGCTGGAAGCCCATGTGAGCTCAAGGAATCATTGGATAGGGCACCTCTGAGCTGGGGCAGCACACATCCAGCTAGCAGGATTCCAGTGCCCCATGCACCATCCCTGCTCCCTTCTCCAGCTGCCAGAACACCCAGCTGCCCTCCTGCTACCTTTCCACACTGCCCCAGGGTAAAGCCATACTATTTGCAGGTGGCCCCAACTGTCCTACTTGCTGTTGGAGCCTGCTGAAGGCAGAAGCAGTGAGGAGCCCAATCCTTTTTTTTGGCAGTGTTCCCGCTTCTCCTGCAGTTGGGGGTAAGCTGACAGCTGCATCATTGAAATTTGCAGTGTTGCAAACTAAACTGCATTGTAACATAGTTTAGTTTGCAATGATGCAAACTCATTTAAAATCCCCCAGTCTTACATGTCCATGCTGTGATGCGGCTAAGTGACATAAAGTGACATTTTTGTCATGTGTAGATGGTAATGGCGTCACATGTACAAACACACTACGAGTGACCCTGAGAGGCCAGAGACAGTATGTGGACACTTTGTATATGAAATGGCCTTACAACTATAAAGGATCTAGGCTTTAGATACAAATTCAGCAACCAGATATATGTGTAGTAAGGGGAGAACACTCAGATCTGATGTAACTTTCTATGTTCTCTTCTAGGTCTAAGCAATGGCAGCCACAAGGGGAAAAATTCAGGCTATGTCCAAAGACATGTCACTTATCGATCAGGTGAGAAAAGAGACTGAGAAGAAGTTGAAGCCCTATGCTAACTGGGAGGAGTTCCTTAAGCCAGTCCCCATGGCCATCGCCACCCTAGGGGACCTGGCAAGCATCTTTGTAGGTATGGGGTACTTTGTCAAACAGTATCCCAAATTTGGCAATTTCAAGGAAAGTTTGTCAGAAGTGACAAAGGAAGGGAAGAAGGCCCTCTCTAACACTTATGATAACATGAATCAGATCTACGCAGACACAATGTCTGTCCTAAATGCAAAAGAGATTGTCCAGGTCATCTCTAAGGATAATGAAAAGAAACAACAGGAGCTCCTGACTGAGCTTAGGAAAATAAAGGACAAAGGAGAAAACTGGCTGTCCCTGGCCCAAGGGGCAAAACAGATGTTCTTAAAATTGATTTTTGCCATCCAAGAGGTGCTGCAGGGCTGCCAAAGTGACAAGGAGACCTATGATAAAAAACTGAAGGAAATCCAGACATCACTGCAACTGGATGGGGAGAAGAAGGAGCAGATTGAAAGCACTCAGAAGGCTAAGAGCATGGAGGTGAAGGCAGCTTTCAGTCAGTTCATAAAAGACCTACATTCTTCTGGGGTTGTCCCTGTGCTCTTGGCCTGCCTTACTGAAAGAAATGATAACAATCCTTTTAATAGAATGAAGTCCCTATTTGGAGAGATACCAGGCTACTCTGACTGGAAGGCTTACCTACCTATTTTCATGTGGGCACAGCAGCTTCTGTCAAAGGCAACAGACCTGAAAAAAACAACTGCTGGGCAAACTCAGGAAGATGACATCAACAAAATAAAAAACTGCTTTGAGTGTCTTGAAGTAGAAGCTCAAAAGCTGCACACTGACAAAGAAAAGGCCCAAAAGATCTCCCAAGTAGGCCTTCAGATCTGTGAAGAAATGGCCTTCCAAGGCAAAGAGGAGGGAAAGCAGAAAGCGATTGAGAAAATCCATACACTCTACCAAGAAACATCAGAGTTTGTTAGAACAAGTAGTGTGTTTTGGAACACCTTGTTTTGTTCAGGCAGTGGGTCCAATATGACTACAGACCAAGATGACTCTGATCAGAGTAAGATTGCATCAAGCACAGGAGGTGGTATTTGCAAACTAGAACAGGGCTTGGATAAGCTGAAGGTGCTCTGTAATAAGCACTCACGGAGCTATGATGAAATCCAGGAACAGGAAATAATGGAAATTACCCTTGCCATGGAAAGCATCAAGCAAGAAAAAGATAATTATGAGAACATTGGAAAGATGCTGTCCAATGGGCTAGGTTACCTGGAGACACTGAAGCATCAGTGGGAAAAGGTGGTATGTTTTTTTGAGATGATTGAATTCTGGCTCACCCAGATCAAGAAATACTTAGATCCAGTTGGAGACATCCAGAAGATATCAACGTCTGATCCCAATCTACAGAACTACATCCGGGCTTCACACATGGCTTCTCTGGTGTACCTATTCTGTTACACTTACGTCAAGGTATATGACAAACTGATATATCTCCTTGAAATCCCAGGGAATATTTTAAAACATGGTAATCCTGACCCTGAGCTAACCAAGAAATGTAAGGCTGCCCAGAAGGCCATTGAGGAGCTGATGCTGGAGAGAAAGAAAGAGATTGAGGAAAACTTCTATGCCAGAATTTGAATGGCAATTGCCCACACGCTCTCAAAGCTCCCCAAAGCAGTTCCACTCTCTTCCCTTCAACCTTTGTGTAACACGGCAAAAAAAAGAAGACTCAGCAACCCCAACTGATCCACTCCAGTCAAGCTCTAGTCCAGGATCATTCCCTTCAGTCTGTTTCCCCAGGATTACAGATAAGTTTGCCACCCCTTCTCTCCCCAGACCACAGATCCCTCCAAAGTTTCCCCTACCCCTCCTTTCCCCACCAACTAAATATATAGCATAGCATCCTGAATCAGTTTTGCTGCAAGTAGGTCTATGTAGCGCTGTTCACTCTTAGCTTAGTTTAGAGCAATGGGGGTCAACCTTTTTGGCAAGTGTGCCACAAATTAGTCCAGCAGTTCGCTTCACCTCCTCCATCCCCCAAATGCCACTCCAATCCCCTTCTTCTACCCAATCTGCTATTCTGCTTTCTGCTCCCCATCCAATTTGTTATTCTTTTTTCTTCCCCCAGCCCTATCTGCCATGGTGTTCCCTGGTCCCTCCCTGATCTACCACATGCCATAGGAAAAGGCATCCCATGCCTGTGTGCAGCAGGTTGTCCACCCTCTGTATAGAAGATAGATCAGCAGTACGGAGGGGAGAAAGGTTTGGGAGGAAGCAGGGGACAGGATAAGGAGCCAGGAGTGGAGGTAAATTATAGACATCTACCATGGACAACAGACTCCTATACCAAGGAGAACAGGATAAGGCAGAAACCCAGCCTGCCATGGCAGGGATGGAGATTGAAGAAATCTATCCCAGAGTGTCTCAACAGAGAAGCAAAAGCATAACCCTCTGAGAACATCCCCCAACCAAACCTTGAGAACCTTGATAGCTAACAGAACCACCTGAGCAGCTGCTGGAGGAGTCTCACTTGTATACTCTAGCACGGCTTAAGCTCGTATAGTATAGTATAGTATAGTATAGTATAGGTGATATTTGCATTTGCTTTACCATACCTTGGCTGAGAGAAAAAGGCAAAGGAAATGCCTTGTGGGTCAGAGGACTTCACAAGGTGTGAACCATTCTAGGAAATTCAAGAAAGATGGAACGGAAAAGAACTAGGCTAAAGGTCACACTGAGGGCTGCTTAAGGTATATTTCATGGTTAGACAAGGCAAATTTTAGACAAGATAATAGCATAGGTATAGAAAAAGAATAGGCACATGAATATTAATTCGAATAATGCCTACTTACTAACATTCTTACATATTTTTGCTTATCTTATTTCTGAAGCTTTTTAAAATTTGAGCCAAGCAGTAGAGTATAAAAACTAGGTGCACCCTGCAATTTTTGCTTTTCAATCCTGAACTACATAGGAACATAAGAAGCACCATACTGGGTCATAGCAATGGTCCATCTAGCCCAGTATTCTGTTTTCTGACAGTGGCAGAAGTGGATGCAATACAGGGAGAGCATTGAACCAGATATTTGTGGAGTGATCTAGCCCCTATTCAGTACCCTCCCTGGCCTTCATCATTTAGTGGATTAGAAATGCAAGAGGAATAGTGGATTAGAGATGTAAGAGATGCATCCTCCAACCATTCTGTTCAACAGCCATGAGTGGAGTTATCATTCATGAAATTATCCAGCCCCTTGCTGAACCTGACTCTGTAATCTGCCTCTACCACCACCTCTACCACCTATGGTTCTTGCTGAATTGCCTGCTAGCAAGTATACCTGGTGTAGCACTTCTTAATTCCTTAGTTATTGAAACCTAGGTAAGAAAGTCCTATCCATAATAGGATGACCACCTGTTAGAGGCTTTTAAAAAGATTTTAAGACTTAGACATTTTAAGATTATTTTGTTTTCAAAAATAAGTATGATAGTTATGCACTTAGATAAATGTGTGCTTTCTGAATTTTAACTCTGTGCTTCACATGCCTTATCTATACTGTTTAGTTATTTCCATCTTTTCTGTATTTTATCACTGAATTTGCTATTAAAAATTTAGATAGTCTTATGTTTCTGAGTATTTAATTTTGGTGGGACTGGGTCTTTGAACCTTTTTGCTTCTCAGAATATATCTGATGGTCAACACACTGCCCCACAGCAAGCATTATCCTCTCAAGAAGAAGTTAAACTTCCTTTAGCTTATTTCCTGCCAAAGCCAAGAGCCATCCTTCATCTTCAGGGATGATTATAGAAGAGCTTTTTGTTCTTTGTCTCAGCAAGCTCTTACCACTTTGCATTGGCTTCTACAGCACTTCAGTGGGCACATCTACATGAGATGATTACTACAAAGCTGACTAATTAGCTTCAAGGTGAAGTCTCAGCATTTCCACATGCAGCCCTTTTAGCTTGCAGTAAACTAATGAATGTTGACATAAGAAAGTACTTGTAAATACAACGATTATCCTATGGCAGCATTATTTATTGATCTACAGTGCACATGTAGACACTAACAGGGCTGACTAGGGCACAAGGGCTCTTCAGTGTGAAGCCTGCCTGCTGGATAGCTCTGCACTGGAGCACGCTCATGCCCCAGCCAGACCCTCCACAGCATGTTGAGCTGAGTTGGAGCAGTCCCCTGGGCCACCTGCCAGCTGGAGCTGCTCTGACCTGGCTTGTGCCATGTAATGTTAGCACTGTTACATGAACAAACATTATTCACCACATAAACTCAGGGATGTCAAAGATGAATCCATAATGCCAAAGCCATTCTGACATGTGGCAGTCTTTCAGAGCTTTTGCAACTGAAGAATTGCTCTATTATTTTTATGTAGTCAAAACATGAGCAAAAGCTAAAAAGCTGACACTTTCCAAAGAGGTGCCTTGAAGCTAATGAAGGGTGCTGAAGTATAAAACAGGGAGCACCACTGGCATAGATACAAAGCTTTAACAGGGTCTTTCCTCAGGGTCTTCTGTGGACACCTGAGGAAGCCCCATAACTACAATTCTTAAATTTTTCATAGTTTATAATAAATTATAGTTTATAATCTGTTCCCTCTGTCTTCATCTGATTGACCCTACAAAGCCACTGTCCTCAAACAGTGGGTGGATGGCTGGAGTGGATGCTAAGGAGAGGCATTGGTTAATGCAGCCTCCCATTATTCAGTTGTTGGTTCAAGTAAATAAGACCCTAAGGACCACTTACACTAATGAGGAACTTTCGGGATCATTGTACTGAGAGACCTGTTGCTGCAAGACATCTCCTAGCCATGCCCCTGCTTGCCAGCCCTCTAATGGCAAGGAGAGTTGTGCTGGAGAGAAGCAGTGTTTATCCTTAACACGTGACTGCTCACAGCATGTTCTGACATTACCACCCCTTAACATGCCACACATTTAGTACAGGCTAAGAATAATGTGTAGCTTCATCCATAGTTAGCCACTGCTGTCTGAAGTCAAGCAGAAGGCAGGGCAGGCTTGCACGTTACAGACTAAGAAAATTAGAGATATATATGCTGCAAGCTTTCCTGAACTGTAGCTCACCTCACCAGATAAAAACATAAGAAGATAAGAATTGCCATTTACTGAGACAAACCACAGGTCCATCTAGCCCAGTCTCCTGTCACACAGCAGCAGAGAGTGGATGCCCACTGTTCCTCCCTCACTTGCAGCTTCCAGCATTTAAGGTCTGGGAAGTTTTGATTCAGAGGCTATACCCCTAACTCCCATGCTCAATAGGTATGGATGCTCCTTTCCTCCAAGAACATGTCCAATCCCTCTTTAAATATGGCTAAACTGCCAGCTTATACCACATCTGGTGGCAATGGGTCCCGCATTTTAATGAGACACTGGGTGAAAAAGAACTTCCTTCTGCTCATTTTAAACTTGCTCTCTACTAGTTTTATGTTGTGACTCCTAGTTCCTGTATTGGGAGAGAGAGTCGATAATAAATCCCTACTGACTGTCTCTTCACTGTTTAATATTTAGTAAACCCTTCTCATGTTCCCCCTCAAGTGTCTCTTTTCTAAACTGAACACACCTGGCCTCTTTCATCTATCCTTGTAAGGAGACTAAAAAGACTCTCATCATCCCTGTTGCCCTTCTCTGGACCTTCTGTAGGTCTTCTAGATCCTTTTTAAGGTGTAGGGGACACAATTGGGCACAGTATTTGAGGTGTGGAAGTAACATAGATTTATGAAGGGGCATCCTGATACTTTCATTGTTCCCCTTTATATACTGTGAAAGGATGTAAACAGACCAGTGTGGAACATGGAGAGAGGGATTTAAGTATAAAGATGGGAAATGCGGGGGAGAGAAGAAGAAGACAGTGATGAGAAAGGCAAACAAGCAATAATTTTTTACTACTCTTGGGTCTCTCTTTATGTGAGGGTTGCGTTCCCAGAAAACCTCACATAAAGTGAATTGGCATAAAGCGACTCCATCATTACATGCATAGCTGTGTTGCATGCCTCTTCACATAAGATCACATTTTTCTTTTGCAAAGTGAATTTCTGGTATAAATAAGGTTGTCGCATATAAGCAAATTCGCACAAAACAAATTTTCAGGAGAGCCCCGAGTGTACTGAGACTAAGTCTTAGCTTGCTAAAGCAACACCCCATCCACTCCAGTCCTGTACACTTTTCTCCCAACTTCCATCAGTCTGTCTGTCCATTTGCCTTTAGCTCAGGGCAGAGACTGCAGCTTCCTTCCTGCTTAAAGCAGCTAGCAAGAGATTTCAGCCTGACAGCAGTTATATCCCCCATGTTTCTATCCAGAAACCCACTCCTTTGTAATGAAGGTGACTTAAAAATTATTGTCATTCATACTCCAGTACACCCCATGGATCGAACATGGCCATCCTAAACAAACCACTCACAATGACTTGTTAAGGGCTGCTCTGACATGAATTGACACACATGAGGCTGCAATTTCTGCCTTCAGGCACGGGAGGGAGGAATTGTACAGGTTTTGCATCACAGAAGGTGGAAGGAGATAGAAAGATGCAGGAGCAGAGCTAGCGATGGTGGGGGCAAGTCTAGGCTGGGAGATGGACAGAGATGAGGTTGCAGCATCTGTCCTTGGGTGTTTGGACAAAGCAAGGCAGCCCCAGCTTGGGCTGCTCCAGACCCCTTAGCCAAAGGGCTACAGGCCGAGAGCAAGGAGTTGTGAGGGGTGCTCTAGGGTGGGCTGTGAAACTGGGCTGTTTGTGCCCACACAAGAGCTGCCACAGGAGCATTTCTGGACAGACAATAAAGGAGCCAATACCCCTCTTACCTACTGCAGGACAGGGCACTCAGACGGAGCTGTCAGGGAAACCGCTGTGCTCGGCCAGGTACTGTGATCTCCTGTGGGATTTATAAGAACAGACATGAGAACCTACAAGAACTGCCATTTACTGGGTCAGACCATAGGTCCATCTTGCCCACACTTCAGTGTCGCACCGGGGCAGAGAGCAAATGCTGAAAGGGAGAGTGAACTGGGCATGACCAGGGTTTTTTCACAAGGTTCCTCTTTCATTGCAGCCTCCAGCATTTTAGGTTCCTACACACATGGTCTGGGGTGAGGGGGAAGTGTGGGGTGGGAGGCATTTTAATTACAGTAGCTCTCAGCAGCCATTCCAATTAAAACACCACAGCATCTCATGTATTCAGTGTCCCTCATTTCAAAATGGCGGCAGGGGGGCTTTAACCAAAGCTTGTTTGAGTAACTTTAGTTTAAGCAACCCTGCTGCCATTTTAAAATGCAGGACACTGAATACAGGAAACACTGCAGCACGCAGGGGCATTTTAATCAGACGGCTCCAGGAGACTTGATCAATGGACTCTGCTCTGATGCGTTCTACCCAGAAAGGATTGGAGCATGGCTACAGGCACCTTTATGGTCAAGGAAGATCCACTTCAGAGGCCATGTCCCAGCCCCCATGCTCAACAGCGGCTGATGCACTAGGAACATGCCCCATCCCTTTGTGAATCTAGCTAAACTGTCAGTGTTCGCTACTCTGGCGGCAATGAGTCCCACACTTTAATTACCCAAATGGTGAATAAGAACTCCCCCCTCCCTTTTTTTTTTTTGTTTTAAATGTACTCTGTATTCATTTCATTGTGGCCCCTAGTTCTTCACATGGGAGAGATCAGGATTACCATATTTCAAAAAACAAAACACATGGTGGGGGAGAGGTGGTATATTACAGTGTAGGGGGGTATAAGAAAAATGTCTAATTGTTAAATTAAATAACAGGCATTATTGACTCAGAAATTAAATGTCAAACAAAAATAAAGCCACACTCCCCCCTCCTCAGCCATGCCAGTGCCCCTCATTCTCAAACCAGTCCCCTGCCCCCCAGGCCATGTTGGTGCCCCCCACTCATGATCTGCAGATCCCTGCGCCCACCAGCCCTGTGTCTGTCCTGACTGGGCTGGAGTCCAGTGGTGGTGGCACCTCTGGCTCATGCAGGAGGCAGCGGAGCACATCCAGCTCTGGTGCAGGGTGGAGGGAGGAGGAAGGGCGGCTTGTGGCACTACCTACCCTGGGCTGGGGCTTCAACACTTTGCTAGGTGCCTTGGCTTTGGCTCCCTAAAGAAAACAATGGAGACCCTGGCCGCCCCACCCATGTGAGCACAGGCACTAGCCCCAGTTCTGCCGGCCCAGCCATGCAGCTCCCTGCTGCCCTGAAGGACCCTCTGCCTCTTCCCTCTGCTGAAGGGGCAGGTGCCTCCCAACCTCCCCAACTCTCCTGCATCCCTGGCACCTGGAAACATTCCCCCAGCACTGGAAGACACCTGCCTACCCTCACACAATCATCCCCTCAACATGCATACGTGCCCCACAGCCCCATGGACTTTCCCCAAGCCCAGGCACTCCTCATCCCTGCTTACCTGCATCCAACTGCCAGGGTTGCTTCTACCACCCTGCCTGGTTCTATGCTTGCCACTTACATGTGTGCACACAACACACATGGTGTCTCTGACTCCAATCACCCCAAGAAGCTACATGCAGACTGGAATATATGCATTTTTCTGTAGAAACAAAAAACCTGAATCCCTGGTAAACATGAATGCTACTAGGGCAAGCCAGGAAATGCAATTCTATTAGCACTGATGTTGAAAAAGGACTAGCAGAGCAAAACCCCAGACATTTTGTTCATATTTAAAAAAATGCCTAGACAGATCAAAGGACCAAAAAAAAAAGGCGGGGGGATATGTCTGGGAAAGCCTGGACATGGTCATTCTAGGAGAGAGAGAAAATAATTAATCCCTGTTGACTTTCCCTTTACTGTTCACCTCAATATCATGACTTGGACCCTAAAACTCATGGACACAGCATGCACCATGTCCCAGTCCAATGTTACCTAGCCCAGCTGCAACCTCCCAGTGTCCCACACTGGCCTGCACTGCATGGGGGGCTCTAACACGAGCTCCCAGGAGCCCCCAGGCTGCTGAAAGAGCCAGTGATCCCAGGGCTTTTTTTTTTAAAAGCCAGGAGCTGAGGCAGGTGGGCCAGCCATGGCAGGGTGGGGGCTGGGACAATGGGCGGGGGTCAGGGGGCTCATGACAGGGTACCCCATGCAGCATGGGACAGTGGGGGGTAGGCTGGGGCAGGTGGGGCAGCCGGGGTGGGGGGCTGGGGCTCAAGCAGGGGATGAGGCCTGCTGTTGGTCCCCCCATGGTGCCCTCTCTCCTTCACCAGCTCCCCCTCCCCCACCCTCTACTTGCCAGCATGGAGTCTGGTTTCAGCTGGCTGCTGCAGTGGGCAGGGACTGTCCAAATCACTGAAGCTCTCCAAGTCTTTTCCAAACTGATTCAGAGTGGTTTGAATTGATTCAGACCTTTTAATTGGTCTCCTGATTCGATTCAGATTTGGAGATTCAGCTGCTGAATTGGGATGAATCTCCTCCAAATCAAAACACCACACAAAGCTTTGCACAGCCCTAATGCCCATGCAGAAGCATGGAATGTCATGTTGGAAGGGATCTTGAGAGGCCATTTTGTTTTAACACATACTCACAGCAAAACGACTTTTGTTGAGACAGTCAACTGGTTGTCAACCTTGTAATCCTTCCAGTGACAGACGCTCTACATCCTTTCAGTATCAGCTCTAGGCTGAATCACCCTCAGAGTCAGAAAGTTCTTCCTCATACCTAGCACACTCAAAATGTAAACCCATGAATCCTTTGCCCTGTGCCCTGTAGACAAATGATCTCCATACTAATATAATAAAAGGTTTAGCCTGTCTGTGTGTCTGTCTGTGTGTCTGTCTGTTCATAACACTCCAGGCCAACTGAGCATGCACCCCCGAGAGGGCCTGCAGTAATTGCCTGTATGGGAGGTGGAGGGGAGGGAGCCATTAGGATTTAATACAGGTTTCCCTCGGTTTATGTGGGATCTGTACAATATATGTGTAGTGAGCATGTTTGTTATTGCCCTGAAATAGAATAGTTTTCTGATAGCATACTGTTAGGTTAACAATAATTTGGATTATTAAGAAGTATTAGCTTTACAGCTGAATACAAGGCATGACCTGTGGCCTAGCAATGCCGCTGACCACAAGGCAGAATGATAGCTAAGCCTTTGCTTGTGTCAAGTAATCATTTTAACTGTGTTAAGCATTTTCTGAGTAAAATACAGCAAGTGAATCTGTGTCTGCGTGCTGTAAAATCAGCTACAGCAAGGAACAAGATAAGACAAAGAAGCCATTGTTCTAAGTACAGTGATCGTGTCCTTAAGAAGTATCTACCACTGCAAGGTCTTGCTAATGTATCATAATGTTACTGTTACTTAACTTTTAGCTTTTAAAAAGTGCTAGTTCAGCTTAATAGAAATATGCTGTTATGAAGATCTGTGAAGCACCGCCTAAGTATTGCTTTTGTTAACCCTGTAGTCTTGCCTTGTTGTAAAAAGTATAAAAGATCACCCCACCCTTTAGGGGGGGCCATTTTGCCTCTTTACTGGCTTAATGGTCATTGCTCGAGCAAATATACTGCAGTAAAACTTTACCCATGTTGTCTAGTTCCTATGCAGCTAGACAATGAACTCCAAGGAGTTTTCTCTCACCACAATTTGGCGACCCAGGTGGGACCCATCTAGCTTGGAGCCTTTAGAGACCTCCACCCCCTGACACCCCAGTGCGCACCAGGTGAGTTCACCTATTTAGGTCAGTCTCGGGAGGTAAATAGTCCCTTCAGGACCAATAAGGCGAGATCCTCAAATCGGGTAAAGGAACGGTACCGGCAAGTACCTCAGGTCAGGTATGTTTTTGGTTTCTATCTAGTTTCTGGGTTTCTGGTTTAACCTCTAGAGGTCTCTAGGAGCAGTCTTTGAGGGTATCCGTCTGCTACTTTAAACGCTATTAGAGCCGGCAGCCTAGCCGAAAGGCAAAAGACACGGATATAAGGTAAAAATGCTGTTATAACGGCCAATGACTAGAGTCTCAGACTCAAGACACCCCTCCTCACGGAGAAAGCCAGTGGGGTCCGAGAACACCGGTTGTTGTACATGGACAAAACAGCTTCTAGGCAAGTAAAACTTAGGGAATAAAACTGCTTGTGCTTGGATATAATCATGGGTTCTGGCCTAGGATATTCACCCCTTGATTATATGATCAGGAATTAGAAGCATTTGGAGAGACGGACAAAACTGTCCAAGTCTCATATGGCAGAACTCTGTTTAATTAATTAAACATCTTATACGTCTCAGTTAAATTTGAGAAGACAATGGCCAGAAAATGGATCATTTGACCCAAATTGCCTGACTGCCTTAGGAAAGATCTTAGAGGACCTCTGCCTTGACATAATAAATTATTAGTATTTATGAGACAACGTTGCTAGTAAGCCTTTAGTCACCCCGACCCCTGTACCTTTCCCGAATTTGTTAGCTCCCCTTCAATGTCCAAAACCTTCTGCACCACCTTCATATTCAGATAATAATTATAAACCCATGCCCAAACCCCCTATCCCACCTGATCCGTTCATTCCCGTGCCAGCAGGGGACTCGGGAAATCGTGGGGAGGCATCACCCCGACTGCCTCCCGGCGACCACCCAAGTCTTGAGCCTGTAAATGGATCAAGGCATCCCTCTCCAGACTCAACTTCCCCGAACACTGATCCGACTCCCATAGTTAATCGTACCCGACAACGAGTACCTGCCCTTAGCCTTCTGGCTCCCCTAAGAGCATACCCTGTGCCTGGCGTGGGTGGAGAAATTATCAGTCACTGGAAACACGCTCCATTCTCCACCACCAACCTCTTAAACTAGCAAAAAAATACCCCCAGGCTCAAAGATAATCCCAAAGTAGTTCCAAGGTGCTTCAAAACCATTTTCATGACTCATAACCCTTCCTGGTCAGATGTCATGCAGCTTCTCGAAAGCCTCTTAACCTCAGACGAGAAGACCCAAGTACTACGCCACTCTGACCAATTTCTAGCTAATCAGCAGCATCAAAACCACTCCATGCCTAATAGCGTATCTAGGCAAGATCCAAATTAAAATTACAACCAGGAAGAAGGACAGAATGTAATAAATATGCTAAAAAAAAAAAAAAGAGGCAGGAGATAAAATTACAAACTGGTCGAAAGTGACAGCTACTGTTCAGGGTCCAGAAGAACACCCTTCAGACTATTTTAAAAGACTCTGTAAAGCTATACGTCAGTATGAAAACATGGACCCCGAGACACCTGCCACTTTGCCTGTGTTAAGACTTGTATTCTTAAGTCAGGCTAGCAAAGATATTAGAAAGAAGCTCCAACATAACACTGAGGGTGTTGAGAGTAAATCCATGGCAGAAATCTTAACCATTGCTACTAAAATGTTTAATGGAAGGGAAGAAAAAAGGAAGAAAGAAAAACAAAAGATGCAAAAGAACCAGTCTTTCGAGATCATAAAGCTGCCCGCAGCTTACTTCTCTGCACAATTAGATCCAGTGGCAAAGGGGGGAGTAGGCTGCCTTCACGCAGTGGCAGCAGCTGCAACAGTAGTCAAGAAAGCCCAGGAATTAGTCCTCGGATACCCCCTTATCCTAAAGGCTCCACACACAGTTGCCCTCCTCCTCCAGAAAAATACTCAACAGTTTTCTCATCAGAGAATGAACAAGTATGAAACCACACTTTTAATGGCTACAAACCTGGTCATAGAGAGATGCAATACCCTGAATCCAGCTACTCTATTACCTCTACCCAGCAATGGGGAACCAGACTCCCACGATTGCCTTCAAGTTGCAGCATTTTCAGACAAACCCAGGGCAGATCTTAGTGACTTACCCTTAAACAACCCTGACTTGATTTTTTTTGTAGATGGCTCTTCAAAATTAGTCAACGGAGTTAGAAAAATGGGTTATGCAGTAGTAACTCCATTTGACGTACTTAAAGCTTAACCACTGCCTGAGCAGTTCGGCGCGGTAGCAGACTGTGGCTTCCAGCTTGTGCCATGCCCTGGTCCCTCACCAGGCTGCTTTTGTTTTTTCTCAGAGTGAAATGCTGAAAGTTTTTGCACGTGTTCTATGAGACAGGGAAGAGTAGAACTGCTCATTTCTCGAGAGCTAGATGGAATGTTAGGCATGATGTGTATTACTGCAAAAGTGTTTGTCACGGTGTGAAGTTCTGAATGTCCTGGAATGGTTTCTCTTTAGTGAGATTGAGGGTTTTTTTTTTTTTAATTTCTGTACCTGATCTTTTGTGAAATAAAGTAGTTAAAAAGGATAGAATAT
>NW_005842781.1:174518-174971 GCF_000455745.1 Alligator sinensis | reverse complement strand
TTTTTGTTATAATATGGCTTTTATAACTATGTTATTTCTAATCTTTCTCTTTGCTGGAGAAATAAGTCTTTCACAGGGGTCGGCTATAGCTACCAGTTGCTGCAAATGTGCTAATCCTGGCACCCACAGTTTTCCTGTCTGGATAAGCGATTCAATCGAACTCTCTGAAATAGACAGGAAGGTCAACATTGCCTGCTGGTATCCTCCCTCACATTACTGTTGTTCAGCAGAAGTTCGGGTATTTACTTATGAAACAGAATATTGTGTAAAGCCTAGCCACCCAGTTTTCAGACAATTTGCAGAGTCTCCTCAGGCTAAGACTACTCTTAAACCTACTGTTGCCCATATCTCTGATAACAATATGTACCTCCAATACATTGAGAGAGCCGCTAAAGCAAAAAACCAAAGTAACTGTTAAGTGTGCAGTCATTTTCCTCTCCACACCCAAGGAGG
>NW_005842781.1:160020-174332 GCF_000455745.1 Alligator sinensis | reverse complement strand
AGCATATGTCACCACTATTTTACTAGTTCAATTGAAGAAGACTGGCATAATAACGATACAGCAACTCCTACCTGTTGCAGCTCTTACAATAATTTCTACAGCAGCAAAATTTAACCAAGAGCACTAATCCTATCTGTACCCCCATCTCCTCTTTAAATGATACCTTGTGGTATTGTTTGTACACTAATACCTCCTAAACATACTAAACAATGCTTCTTCAATAGAACTGCAAATCCTTCCTTTAAATCAAAGGGTAAGCGTGGAGTGCTAAAACTAGAAAATGGAAGCCAAATACCTCCTAAGTATTCAAACCTCGCTGCTTTAAAAGGACAATACTAGGTCTGTGGCTCCCACACCTATCATAAAATCCCTGCCAAGGAAAAAGGTATCTGCTATCTGGCACTGCTAAAACCCTCTATGTCCTTCGCCACGCACCTTCCACGGGGCAGGTGGCGAAACAAGAGGAATTTGCAAGAAAACTGTGATATAGTAGACAAATATCAAAAAGCTCAGCTTACCAAGAGAGTATTACTCAGGTGTTCCCTTGCAAGTATGCTCCCAGGAATAGGCACTGTGTGTCTTGGAAAATTTACATTATGCCTCCAAGCTGTGATAGAAATCATGGCTCATGAATTCAGCGAAGGTCACAAAGACCTCTCAAAGGCCATTGCTGCCTTGGCTAACACCCAAAAAGAACTCGCTGACACCCAAGAAGAACTCCGACAAATGGTAATTCAAAACCGTATAGCCCTTGATTTTCTCCTCGCTGCTCAAGGGGAAACTTGTGCGGTTATCGGACCAGAAAGTTGCGTATGGGTTAACAGCTCTTTTACCATAGTACAAACTCACCTCAATGATGCAGCTGTCCATATCCAAAAAGCCAAAGATGTAACTAAAATCCCCAAAGATACATCTCTTAGGTAGCTTACTAACTAGTTCTCTTCCCTTACAGGATAGCTTAGACCTTTTATGCTAAGTATAATTAAAATAGTTATAACTATAGTCTGCCTGTTATGTTGTTTTCAGTGTTTATACTGTCTAGGACAACAGTTTATGCAAAGGCAAGTAAAAATGTATGGTCAGTTTGTACAAATATCCACCATCAATCATCAAAACCTAACCCCACAAGAAGTTGAATACCTAAAAGTGTGTTCCAAAATTTCCTCTGGAAAATTAGAACAAAGAGGGGATTGTAGTGAGCATGTTTGTTATTGCCCTGAAATAGAATAGTTTTCTGATAGCATACTGTTAGGTTAACAATAATTTGGATTATTAAGAAGTATTAGCTTTGCAGCTGAATACAAGGCATGACCTGTGGCCTAGCAATGCCGCTGACCACAAGGCAGAATGATAGCTAAGCCTTTGCTTGTGTCAAGTAATCATTTTAACTGTGTTAAGCATTTTATGAGTAAAATACAGCAAGTGAACCTGTGTCTGTGTGCTGTAAAATCAGCTACAGCAAGGAACAAGATAAGACAAAGAAGCCATTGTTCTAAGTACAGTGATCGTGTCCTTAAGAAGTATCTACCACTGCAAGGTCTTGCTAGCGTATCATAATGTTACTGTTACTTAACTTTTAGCTTTTAAAAAGTGCTAGTTCAGCTTAATAGAAATATGCTGTTATGAAGATCTGTGAAGCACCACCTAAGTATTGCTTTTGTTAACCCTATAGTCTTACCTTGTTGTAAAAAGTATAAAAGATCACCCCACCCTTTAGGGGGGAGCATTTTGCCTCTTTACTGGCTTAATGGTCATTGCTCGAGCAAATATACTGCAGTAAAACTTTACCTGTGTTGTCTAGTTCCTATGCAGCTAGACAATGAACGCCAGGGAGTTTTCTCCCACCACATATGTGAATGTACTCTTACGCAATTACTGCTTTTACATCCAAAATTCATTATATGCAAGGTAAGTCTATACGGAAGGGGCAGGGGGAGGGGCACAATGCAGCCCAGTTGCTGCAGGTAGGTGGTGTTGGCTGCTCCAGGGGCTACAGCAGGGATCACAGCAGAGGGAGCTTTCAGTGGGTGTGGGGTGGGGGATGTCACTCTTGCTGCTACATGCACCCCAGAAGGGCTATGGGCTGGAGGACTGCAGTGGGCTCTTCCCAGGAGCATGTGCCCCCAGACCTGTGTGCTGGCTGAGAGCAGGCTGCTGCCTGCCCCTAGCACTGGGAGGAGCTTGGTGCTGCCACCAGCCCCAGCCTGCAGCAGCAACCTGCTCTCTCCCTGCATGCAGATCCAGGGCCATGCACCCCTCAGGAAGAGGCCGGCACAGCCCCACAGCCCTCCTGGGGAGCACAGAGCAGCAAGAGCCACACCCCATGCCTCATGTCCACTGACAGTTCCTTCTGCTGTGCTCCCTGCTGAGCCCCAGAAGTGGATGACACCGCCTGCCTGCAGCTGCCATTTGCCCACCCCCACCTTCCCTAGCCCCATCCTCCCTCCCTCCCTGTCTTGGGAATGTATCTCTTTTGCTTACATTATAATTTGGGTTCCCTTTATGCAAACTTACTTCATGTGCAGTTTTTTGGAAATTCATGTACCACATAAAGCAAAGGAAACCTCTGTTGTCTTGCTCCTGGCTCCCTGTCAAAGTTGACAGAAACCAGGGGTGGTAGGACCCATAGGTTTTGTGTGTGTGTGTGTGTGTGTGTGTGCGTGTGTGCGCGTGCGTGTGCAGGCAGGGCTGGAGTGGGTGTGGGTGTGAGTGTGCACAGGCAGGGGCAGGGTTTGTTAGTGTGTGCAGATGGGTGGGGTGTGTGGGTGTGTGCAGGCAGTGTGGGGGGGTCAGTGTGTGTGTGTATTCAGGCAGAGGCATGGTGTGTGGGTGTGTGTGCAGGCAGGGGAAGAGGGTGTGGGTGTGTGCAGGCAGAGGCGGAGTGAGTGTGGGTGTGTGTTCATAGGGTGAGCACACCCCACCATACACATGCATCCACATCCCTCTCACACTGCCATACATGCAGACTCCCACACCTGCACCCCCCTTACCCAGCCCAGCCACCCTCCCAACATACAGCCCTTTACCAACCCCATACCCACCCACATCCACACGCACACACACATGCTCCCTCACCCCAAATAACCACACACCCACAGCTCCTCACAAACCTATACTCACCCCCACAATATACAAGAGTAAGGCTTCATTTAAAGCTATTATACAATCACCTCTGTGTACACTACACAAACACATGTAAATCAGGAAAAAATAATCTGTTTATATAAAATTAATGAATGCTATAGATACTCACTTTTTAGAATATAATTTGGTATTTTTCTGGTTCCAAGATGGAAAAAAACTCCTTGCTGAAAGGAGTACTGTGAGCAAAGGGAGTCACTTCTAGTGGCAACCGTCAGGGGTTAGGGGGTGGGAGTTCCAATGACAAGATGGCAACCAGGGGGCGGGGCACCCGCTAAGGGGCAGGGCTACCCACTCAGCCCTTGACAGCTTGACAAAATTTTGTAAGTGGCCCTTCCCCCAAAATAATTGCCCACCCCTGGTTTACATGGCCAGCCCCATAGGGTGAGGGTGGAAGGAGCATGTAAATATTCCCTGAAACATCTCTGTCATTCATGATAGGCAATTGCTAGTTCTGTTTTATAAAAGCCTTAATCTGTCTGTGTGTGTGTCTGTCTGTCCATAATGCTTTATTCACACTCTGATTGGCTGACAACCAACCAACCAGAGTGTGAATAAGCATTCAAACAGAGGGTGGTGGCACAGTGGAGCACTGCCATGATGGCAGGGCACAGGCACAGAGTGGGTGGGGGCAGACCTTCTCCCTGGAGGCAGCAGCAATGGAACGGACGGAATAGGTGGTGACGATGGAGTGGATGTGGGTGGGGCAAGGCCACTGAATCTAGCCTTACCTCCCTGTCTTACTCCTTGAAGGTGGCAGCGGTGTGGGAAGAAGTGGGATCGGGATGCCATAAGGGGACCGAGGCCATTAGTGCTGGCTGAGGCTTGTCTCTCCCCGCTTCCATCGGTGCAGAGGGCCCAACACGGGCTAATGCGGTGGTGGTGGTGGGAGGAGGAGTGGACCCAACACAGATGGGGGGAGGAGTGGATGTGCCGTGGAGTGTTGGCATTGGTGGAGTGGGGAGGAGTAGGCCTGGGCCCAGTTGTGGAGTGGTGGGGAGGAGGACCGAGCCCGAGCTGGGGGAGAAGCTGGCCCACTGCGGTGGTGGTGGGGGAGCAGTGAGCCTGGCTTGGTCTGACACAGCAGTGGCAGTGGGATAGGAGGAATGGGCCTCCTTCCCCGGCTTAGACCTGGGCCCACTCCTCCCTCACCCCCCTCCTCCACATTGGCCCTGACACTGCTCCTCCCATCCCCCGCCCCCCCCATCCGGTCATCCTGGGCCTGCTGCTCCCCTCCCCACTACAGTGGCCCAGTTTCTCCCTACCCTTGGGCCTGGTCCTTCCCCACATCGGGGCCAAGCCCACCCCCATCACTGAGGCAGCGTGGCAGGGAGTGGGCCCAGACCCCAAGCAGCAGGGGGAAAGAGATGAGTAGGCCTGGATGGGGGGGCCCTGGGGCTCTGTCCCCACATGTTGCCCCCTCCCCCCTGTCATTCTTGACAGGCAATTGGCTAGTCATATTTATAACAACCTATGGCCTTCCACTCTAGTAGGGACTACAGTCCTTTTCCTTGGATCTCTCAAGTCTATTTTAACAGTTGTCCCATAGTGGTAGGACACTGAAAGTGCCCTTGTCTCTTTGTTTTACCTGTGGCAACTTAGGGTGTTCTTGGTGTTTGGGGGTATTGGGCCTGGTATTCGGGACTTGTTAAGTAAGAGCTGCTCTGACAGTTAATTGACACATGAGGATGCAGTTTCTGCCTTCATGCAGAAGAGGGAGGAACTGTACAGGTTTTGCATTGTAGAAGGCAGGAAGGAGACTGAAAAGATGCAGGAGCTAAGCTGGGGTCCAGTCCAGGCTGGGGGATTGGACAGAGATGAGCCTGCAGCATCTGTCCTCGGGTGTTTTGACAGAGCAAGGCCATCCCATCTCAGGCCATTCTTAGCAGAAGGGCTTGAGGCCCAGAGAGAGCGATTGTGAGGGATGCTGTAGGGTGGGCTGTGAAACTCAACTGCTTGTGCTCACACAAGAGCCGCAACAGGAACAGTTCTGGATATACAGTAATAGAGCCAATACCCGTGGCATCTCGATGGAGCCATCAGAATGCCTCTGGCCTGTAGGCGAAGCATAGCAGGGGCACAGAGGGTGCTAGTGCCCCCTCTGAAATTGGCTCCACCAGTGGATGTGCCAGCATGTCCGCCACCGATGTGATGCAGACAGAAGTGCTGACACTTCCACTGCCAATGTGCCACCAGTGCACTCAGTGATTGGCCACTGGACGCGCTCTACCTTTCCTCTGATCGCTCCGCTGGTGTCTCCTCTCCCCCCCCTCCCCCCCGCCCCTGACTTAGGAGGCACCAGTCACCCATGCTCTGGCCTGTCCAGCTGGTACTCCTGTGCAAAGCCAGGCAATGTGACCTCCTGTGGGATTAATAAAACACATATAAGAACATGTAAGAACTGTCATTTACTGGGTCAGACCATAGGTCCAGCTTGCCCAGTCTTCTGTGTCACACCAGGCCAGAGAGGAGCTGCTGAAAGGGAGAGAGAACTGGGCATGACCAGGGTTTTTTTTTTTTCTCATGGTTTCTCTTTCACTTGAAGCCTCCAGCATTGAAGGTCTCAGCAGATCTGATTCAGAGGCCATGCCCCAACTCTCATGCTCAATAGCGACTGATGCCCCTTTCTTCCAAGAATGTGTCTCATCCCTATGTCTATCTAGCTAACCTATTAGTGTCCACTACATCTGATGGCAACGAGTACCACACTTTAAGTAACCACTGAGTGCACAAGAACTTACAGAATCGTTGAAAGTTAGGGTTGGACAGGACCTCACATGTAGTCCAACTCCCTGCTAAATCAGGACCAACCCAAACTAGATCACTCCAGCAAGGCTTTGTCTATCTAGCTGGGTCTTCAAAACCTCTAGAGATGGAGTTTCCACCGTCTCACTGGGTAACTTGTTCTAGTACTTTACTACTCTCCTAGTAAGAACATTTTTCTTAATATCTAACCTAAACTTCCATGGCTGCAAGTGGAGATCATTGCTTCTTGCTCTGCCACCTGCCACCACTGAGAACAGTCTAGCTGTATCCTCTTTGGAACCACTCTTCAGGTAGTTGAAGGCTGCTATTAAATCCCCCTCAGTCTTTTTTCCAGACTAAAAATAAATCCAGTTCTCTCCACTTCTCCTCAGAAGTCAGGTGTCTCAGCCCACTAATCATTTCCATTGCCCTCCACTGGACTCTCCAATTTGTCTACATTCTATCCGTGGTGGGGAGCTCCAAAACTAGATACAGGACTCCAGATGTGACTTCATGATTACAAAATACAGGAGAAGAATCACTTTCCTTGATTCATTGGCAGTGCTCCTACTAATTAAGCCCCATAAGCTTTTAGGCTTTTTTTGTAACAAGAGCATACTATTGGCTCATAAAATATGTATCCATGATGTGCATTCCAATACCAATATGTTTATTTTGCTTTGATCTTAACTTGAAAAGATAGCTCTGGACATGACAGAACAAGGAGCAATGGTCTCCTGAGGAAGGGTAGTAAAGTGCTGGAACAGGCTTCTATCCTTGGGAGTGTTTAAGACCTGGCTAGACAAAGCCTTGGCTGGAATTACCTAGTTGGAGCTGGTGAAGCTTTGAGCAGTAGGTTGGACTTGATGACCTCCTGAGGTCCTTTCCAACACTGATTATCTATGACTCATGTTAGCAATGCTTCTAGTTTCTTTTTAATTGAAGAAAAATATATGCCAAGTTCTTGTTCTGATAATTCACCACAGCATCTCTTCCCCACTCCTCACCTCCTGCTTTCCAATATCCTGCAGCTGCCCATACTCCTGGTTCCACATCTGTGGCTGAGAACCACACCTGACATTAATACTTGAACTCTGGGTCTCTGTGATATTTCTGAAAAAACTGACTTATCACCTTGCTGCTGCTGTGCAGGAAATCATCCGCTTTCACACTCCATGCCTTGCAAATGCAGCAGCTCTACATTTAACTCTGCCCAACACCAGACCCAGCCACCCAGATTCCTCATGAAAGCCAGAAGTTTCAGCCCTAGTCAGATGTCTGCACTTCAAACCCATCTTCATAGCCTCCCCCACTGCTCCCAGGAGACGGTGGCCAAAACCCCACAAACCTTCTCCTTTTATTCCTTCTTCTTGTTATGATCAGTGAGCTAGGAGGGCCCCATAGCCCCTGGACATGCACACTGGGAGACATGGTCTTCTCTGAGGAGCTTCTCAGAAGGAGAATGGAAAGGGAATGTGAGATATGAGTGGGAAAGGTCTTGCCCCAAGTTACACAGCAGATCAGTGGCAGGTCTGGGAATAGACCCCAGAACCATGGAGTCCCAGCTCAGTACACAGGTGCCAATGGATGCTGGCACCTCCCTCCTTGGGGTACACACCCCTATGTCCCCCATCCTCAGAGTCCCGTCTTCTGCCCCATATTGCCTAGACCTCCCACACGGACCATTTCTGACTGCACTGGGCTCTCCCTCCTGCCCCATGCCTGTGTTACACAACCCCCTCAGGAAGGGCCTGAACTCCTTGGCAAGACTGAGAGGAGAAGCACAGCCCCAAGAGAGCCTAGACAAGAGCTGACAGTGGTGTGGCCCTGGGAGCTGTGGGAGCTGGGTGAGGAGGCCAGGAAAGCAACAAGGGATTCTGCCCTGGAATGGGGAGATGGGGATGAATGTGTACACAGCTGGACAGACATACTGGCCCAGGGAAGCATGACATGAGAGTCCAGCCTGGCTGCTCCAGCCTTTGATTTAAGGCTTTAATACAACTTGGTTTGGCCTGACCTGTCCTAAGTACTCATGAAGCTTTGTCTGGCTTGGGCTTCTGGGGTGGATGTGAAGAAGATCACTTGTCCAGTGCCTGCCTGTGAAGAGGCACTTGGGACCCCTTCCCTGGCCTGGCAATGGGGTGAGAAGCACGACATCCATTGCTGCCGGCTTAGCTGCAAATAGGACTGGACTCAGCCTCCCTGACACCTGGCCTTTCTGTGCTAGGTCATTAGATTGAATCATCACCTCCTGGCAGAGGCCAACACACCTCAAGCCAACCAGGGACCAAACCCCATGAACCCTGGTGGGGGGCGTGGCCAGCAATGGTGCCTGCTAGAGACCCAGTTCAGTTTTGCTAGTGTCCTGCTGGCCCCATGGGCCTGTGTCTTGTCTCTCACACCCAGCCTGTGGTCATCACTCACAGCCAAAGTGGTCCCCCCAGCCCTTGGCCCTGGTGCCTTCAGTCCTGCAGCGTCCCACCCCCATGCACACGGGGGTACTGGGTTTTTCTCTTGCCAAAATCCCCTCAGTGCCAAGGGCTGGATCTGACCTCTCTCCCACACATGGAGAAACACGTGGTCATGAGGGCATTTAGGGGTGGGGGGCATGCACACACGCACACAGGCTGTCCACACCCCCCCCCACACACACACACGCAGAGGCTCCCCCTTCTAAACACACATACAAACATGAACACACTTGATCTCCACCTCCCTGAGGCTCCCTTTCCTCCACTCATACACAAAGGCCCCCCACACACTTATGCACACTGGCTCCACATGGGCTCCCTACACACAAACAAGCATACTCGTGGGCTCCACACACATATACAGGCTCCCCCTTCTACACACACATAGGCTCTCCACACTCATTCTGCTCCTTGCTGTCACTGCAGTGGCCTAGATTCCCATTTTCATGTAAGCATCATGGTGGTTATCCCACGTCTCCAGCAGAAGCACCAGCCACTTTCCCCCAAGCTCAGGGCAACCAGCTCACACACTCCCCTGCCTATTAAGAAGCTGAAGAGCACAGGGATCTTGATCATTAAAATATACCATGAAATTAGTGTTGGCCTATAGCATGGGAGCATCAGAGAGATCCTGCCCCGGGCTCTCACCTGGGGCCTCTTCTTAGCCTCATACAAGGACCCAGTTGGGACTAGTCTCTTCATGCAATGCGGTAGGGACCCCAGGACCCGTGTATCTTACAAGACAGAACTAGAAGGAACTCCATCACCATTTAGTGACTACTAAAGGACACAAGCTGTTAAAGTTAACAACTTAGTGGGTTAGTCCTTTTGCCAGAGCTGTCCAACTGGCAGCCTGCAAGCTGCATGCAGCCCATGTGAGGTTAAGCTGAGGACCCCAGCCTCCCGCATGACCGCTATTCTCTATATGCTCTAGTTACTGCAACAGTCAGAGACCCTGGTTTCCCTGACCCTCCTCCCACTCCTACTTCCTGCCCCTGCCCCTGCCCCATGGAGCACGAAGTGCATCTTGGTGTGAGGAGCAGAGGCTGAGCCCACAGCCATGCAGGCATGCAGTGCAGAAAGAGGTGGGGGGAACATGCATCCCAGGGGGTTGCAGCCCAGGTGGCCTGTGGCTCACCCTTGTGTGTCCCACAGGACATGCAGCCCCTGGCCACTTAGGTAGAGCCTAAGGGATAAAGATTCATTCCAGTCTGATTCTGCTATTACATTTGCAGTGTCATTTTCACTAATTACTGGCAGGTGTAGAATGCTTTGCAGAGGCATAATGACAGTACAGAGATTAAGTGAATGGAGCATCAGAAAAGTGTTATTCATTAGGGCTGTGTGAAGCTTCAGTTCATTATTTGATTTGGAGAAGATTCAGCCCAATTAAGAGGCCAAATCTCTAAATCCAAATTGAATCACTAAGAGCCTTAAAGTTTCTGAATTGATTTGGAGCCTCTGAATCCATTCAGAAATTATTTGGAAAAGATTCAGTGATTTGTAGATTTGGAAGGCAGTCTTTGAGGGAAAACAGAAACTTAGAAGAGGGAGGGAAAGCAGGGGAGGAGGGGGAGCAGGGGGAGAAGTACTGACATCTTTAGCTGGCCAGTGAGTGTGATTTCTCCCTGAGTCCCTTCCAATCACAGTGTCTGGGGGAGGGACATAGAAACAGCATAAAAGCCTCTGTCTGCTGGCTTTCTGTGCCTTTTGTGAGATGGTTGTGAGTGAGCAACAGTGTCAGAAAGATACTGGACTGACAGGCTTGGCTTCCTAGTCAGTCACCTGCTCCTTTTTCATTCTTAGAAAGATTGGTCAATATATAGCTTTGCTTAGCTTAGCTTAGCTTAGCATCTCTCTACTTTACTACTTATCCAATTCATTTCTTTCAATTTATATTTATTCTCTTTTTTTGCAATACTTTTAAAAAAGCTCAGTGCTTTCCCTGGCAGTATGATCTATCACTGTGCAGGGAAGCACACATTACACACACTCACATGCATCATAGAAGAAGTCAGATATTCATAGAAGAAGAAGAGATTCAGATTATATGTTGTTATTAACAGTTACTGCTATTACTAGTTACCAGTTATTATAGTTAGTTTACATACAGACTAAAGACAACACAGAAGAAGTCAGACAGAGATTCAGATTGAGATTAACACACACAACACAGAACTCAGAGTCTTTGAAGAATAACTCAGTCATACTTCCTAGAAGAAAAACACACACCATAGTTATTCATAAACCAAACAAATCACACAACCCACAAGAAGAAGAATAACCAGTCACATCACATCACAGAAGAACAATACACACCATAGTTATTATTCATAATCACTACTACAGTATAACACATAACAAAGCAAACAAATATCACAACCCAGAAGAAAAAAAGAGGAGCCCAGAAGTAGTCAGACACACACAGTCACACACCTTTTGCAGCACAGGAAAGATTAATATGAAGCATGCTGGAAAGGCAGGTGCCAGGTCTTCTGGCAGGGGAGGGAGAGGGGCTAGAGTGGGTAGAAGGAGAGCTAGAGCTGCAATTTACCACCGGTCCAAACATAGAAGCATCCTCTTTCCGAGCAGCCATGAAGCTTCTGCTGCCAGTGGAAGCAAGGGGGTGGGAGCAGTACTTGATGTCCCTGCACCTACACTACCTCCCCTAACTCCAAAAATAGGCACCAGCAGCAGAATAACTGTCTTTTCCACCCCAATTGCATCTCTCAGTGTGAGCCTCCCACTGTCAAAGGAGGAGCAGGAGCTGGAACCAGGGGACCTGAGCGCCCTGGCTGAAGCAATTCTGGGGACAGAAGAGGAATATGAGTTTGTGCTACACACCCCTCAAAGTTCCCCTAGACCCAGGTCTTCTCTGAAAAGCACCTCGGAGGAGGTTGAGGTTAAGATTGCTCAGGCAAGTGGCTCAGCTGGGGCAGCTCCTCCTGCTGTTGTGCCTCAGCCTGCTGAGGAGGGGGATAAGGCAGGATCCTCATCCTCTACCCAGAAATGGTCAAGTAGTGTAATGTGGCAGCATTTTGAACTGGCAGATGATTGTAGGTTTGCTATCTGCCAGCACTGCTGAAGGCTGATCAGCCAGGGCAAGGAGGTGAAACTTCACCACCAGTGTGATGCTGCTGCATCTCCAGAGGAAGCACCCCCTTGCCATTCTTTTTGCTCAGCCTGGAACCAGTGTGAGCATGCCCAAAGGAAAGTCCCCCACTTGCTCCAAAGCCCCTGTCCCCCCAAAGCACAGGGGGGCCAAATTGGAGCAGTGGGGGAAAGCTGCAGACAGGGTGGGGTGCATTCCCAAGGCCAGCGAGATCACTCAGACCATTCTAGGTTGGCTGATCTCCTCCAGCAGGCTTTAAACTAGGCTTATTGGGGAAAAGGGAAGACAAGGGTGGAGGAAACCTTGGAGCACCAAGTATCACCCGCAAGAGCAGCCCAGCCTAGACCGATGATGAGTGGAACAAATACTCAGGTAAGTAACAGGGGCCTGGGTAGTACTGGGATTAGGGGGGCAGTGCATGCATCTTCAGGAGGCCTCAAATGCTTCTACACTAATGGTCACAGTAAGGGGAACAAGCAGCAGGAACTTGCCCTCCTGCTAGCTAACACCAACCCAGACATAGTGGGGCTCACTGAAATGTGGTGGGACCCAACGCATGACTGGGTGGTGAACATCAAGGGCTATAGGCTGTACAGGAGAGATAGGACAAGGAGGAAAGGTGGGGGTGTGGCGCTCTATGTCAAGGAGGAATATACATCCTCAATGAGAAGCGCTGGGTTAGAGGAGAGGCAGACCAAAGTGCTATGGGTTAGAATACAAGAAGGTCAAGGAGAAAGGGACTTAATGATGGGGTTCTACTGTGGACCACCCAACCAAGGAGATGAGCTAGACCAGAAATTCTTAAGTCAGCTCACAGAGGTAGTTAGGTCAAAGGACATGGTCATCATGGGCAACCTAGATGTTCCAGACATCTGCTGGGAGGAGCAGTCAGCCAGGTCTGACTGCTCACATAGGTTCCTAGCTGAGATACAGGACCTCCATCTAACCCTGGAGGTGCCCAGCCCCACCAGGGGAGATGCCTTGTTGGATCTGGTCTTGGCCATGGGCGACAACCTGGTGGAGGAACTGCGGAAGCTCGACCACTTGGGTGACAGTGATCATTGCCTGCTGAAATTCACCATCCAGTGCAAGGTGGTGAAGGCCTGCAGCAAGGCAGCAGCCCTGGACTTCAGGAGGGTGGATTTCAATGAGGTAAGGAGGTAAGTGGGGGAGACACTTACTGAGGTCCCAGGGAGGGGGAGTTGAGTGTCCAAGAAGAGTGGTCATTCCTTAAGGAGGCAATCTTCCAAGCCCAAAGGGAGGTAATCCCTACATGGATCAAAGGCGGCAAGAGGGTGCAAAGGCCCCAATGGCTCAACAAAAGCATCCAGAAATGTCTCCAAGCTAAAAAGGAGATGTACACCCATTGGAAAGGAGGGGCCATCACCAGAGAGGACTATATCTCTGTTGCTCGGGACTGTAGGGGGGCGGTCAGGAAGGCCAAGGCAGAGATGGGACTGGGACTAGCTACCTGGATCAAGGACAACAATAAGTCCTTTTTTAAATACATAGGGAGTAAAAAGAAGGTACTGGGTAACGTGGGGCCTCTGCAAGACATGCTAGGAAATCTGGTCATTGCACCAGACAGCAAAGCTAACTTATTTAACAATTTCTTTGCCTCCATTTTTCTGAGTAGGGACCTGGCCATCCCCCCCACTGGGACTCCTGTAGGCCCCATGAAACAAGGCCTCAGGTCAGCGAGGACCTAGTCAGAGAACTTCTGGAGGGACTGGATGTATTTAAATCAGCAGATTCTGATGATCTCCACCCTAGAGTGCTGAGGGAAGTAGCTGAGGTTATTGCAGGACCTCTGGCACAGATTTAAGAGCACTCATGGTGCTCTGGCGATGTGCCAGCATACTGGAAAAGGGCCAATGTGGTTCCCATTTTCAAAAAAGGGAGGAAGGAGGACCCAGGGAACTATAGGCCAGTTAGTCTTACCTCGATTCTGGGGAAACTTTTTGAGAAAATTATCCTGGTGCATGTCTACAAGGGTTCATTAGATACAGGTCCTGTCAGACCAACCTGTGGGTCCTTCTATGACCAGATCACCAAATCCCTGGATGCTGGTGTCGCAGTGGATGTAGTCTTTCTGGACTTTAGGAAGGTCTTCAACACAGTCTCTCACCCCATTCTCATTAAAAAACTAGGAGACTGTGGTGTCGATGCCTAGACAGACAGATAGTTCACTAACTGGCTAGAGGGCTGCACCCAGAGAGTGGTGGTAGAATGGTCTTATTCGACCTGGAGGGATGTGGACAGTGGGGTTCCCCAGGGCTCGGTCCTCGGGCCCGCACTGTTCAACATCTTCATTAGTGACTTGGACAATGGGGTAAAATACACCCTGTTCAATTTGCAGATTGTGCGGTCCGGGAGCGACCCGAGCCCTTTTCCACGCTGCACGTGGGCTGTGGCCAGCAGCCCGGGCATGCCGGGTTGGAGAGGGAAGGCCGTTGAGCTGGAATTAGGCACAAACGCTTAGCGGTAGTTTAAAAGATTGTTTACTTACACCGAGATGGCAGTGGTGCAGGCTGGAAAACTTGCTTAAGTTGCGGTTACAGACAGGAAAGAAAACAAAACTCGAACCTGCAGGGCACGAGGGTACGTCGCAAAGGGTTCCAGCGACGGGAAGATATAAAATACGAGGGTACGTCGCAATGGGTTTCGGCGACGGGAAAATAAACCTGCAGGACTCGAACCCAGGTAGAAGAGCTCTGAGGCCGGTCGTAAGGGCTCACACAAAGTTAGCTAGGCTCCGTGGGTCCGGGTCTCTTGCACGCGGGAAGGGATACGTCTGGACTGCGATTGGCGACGGGGATAGGCTAGAGGGCGGTCAGAACCCT